>NC_080839.1:41518539-41818539 GCF_030435755.1 Ochotona princeps | reverse complement strand
AAGGATGATATTTCAGTCTTTTTTTCTAAGATTTATTTTATTTTTTTAAAGGCAAAGTTACAGAGAGAGGGAGAGAGAAACAGACTTTTCATTTGTTAGTTTATTCCCGAAGTGGCCACAATGGCTGGGCCTGGGCCAGGCTGAAGCTCAGAGCTAGGAGCATTTTCTGAGTCTCCAAGCAAGATGCAGGGGCCCAAGCATTTGGGTCAAGCTATGCCATTTTCCCAATCATGTTAGCAGGGAGCTGGACCAGGAATGGAGCAGCCAGGACTCAAATGAATGCCCAGCAGGGATGCTGGCACTGTAGGTGATGGTTTATTTAACTCATTATGTCACAGAGCCAAACCCTCAGTATCTTCTTAAACAATATTTTCAAGAATGAGACCAAGTACACACCTTTAAAAATATTTGTGAAACTATGTATATGAGCATCTCAAGCAATTGTGAGAGGATGTTATTTGTCTTTTTATCTTATGTAAGATAGCAACAAAAGCTGTATTAAACAAATGCTTTACTTCCATTAGTATCTGGTGCTGACATGCTAGAGCCACAGTTCTTCTTTTACAATAAGCTATACTATATTTAAGAATAAAAAAAATAAGTGCTACCAGAAAGCATGCCAACAGGAGGCCTCTATCTGTGCTCTCCCAGGTCTGCACTGACCTGGGTGTTCAATCCTTCACTACATCCCTTGAACACATCGGAATAATGTTGTTTCCATATTAGCCAATGGAAAACCAGAGATCAATTGAACAAATGCCAGCATAACACAAACAACATTTACTTGTAGTCAAACAGTTTAACTACTTTAATTACACAGAAATAGCATATTCAACATGATCTTAATTTGATTAAATGTGACAGTCAGGTCCAGACCTTGGCTACCACTTGGCAGAGTCTCACACAACAAAAGGCCTCAAGGCCTGTCTACTGTTCCTGTTTGATGATAATTAGCAAGTACCAATCTTGGAGGTTGATCTTGAGATGGTTTCTGGTATATACCTTACCCTGCAAAAGGAAATTTTAAAATTTTTTCAAGATTTATCAAGAAGATACTGATGTTGTGTGATGGCTCAAGATCTTTTGCACTGTCTTCCACACGGGAGACCTGGATGGAGCTCCTTGTCTCCTTGTTTTGCTTAATGCAGCCTCAGATTTTGTAACCATTTGGGGAGTGAATTAGTTGATGGCAGATCAATCATCTATCTATCATCCTCTCTCCTCTCTCCTCTCTGTGTAACGCTGCCTTTGAAAAAGCCTTTTTAAAAGAAGATAAAGTTTATGACCTTAGTGTCATAAATGGTATCGCTTCTGAAATTGCAGTCGTGCATGAAGGTTACGCTTTGCTGGTTGTTGAGGGAAGCACAGCCTTTCTCAGAACATCTTTAGGTTTAGAAATATCAAAATGGAGTGTGATATTTGCGATACAAAAGGAATCCACTGCTACCACTGAAAGAGTTTAAGCATTTATGGTGAAATACACAAACACATCCCATGTGTATACGTACATTTTCAGCAGGCAAGAGCATTTTTAAACTGACTTTAAGCAATGCATCATCCTCATAGAATCAGTACTTAAGTGTTGCTTGGTGAATTCTGGTTTAAAAAAAAAATGAATTTAATAGCCGACTTCATGGTCTACAAGAAACTCCAAGTTTCCAAGTAGTTTCAGCTGAGACATGTTTGGCTACACTGGACCTTGAATACACTTTTGAAACTTTAAAATATTTGTTTATTTGAAATCAAGAGGTACAGGAAAAAAGAGGGAACGGACAGAGAAATTTTACATCCACTGTTTCACTCCCCAAGAGCCATGATGGCTGGAGTTGGACCTTTAAAAAGCCAGGATCCAATAAAAATAAAATAAAATAAAATAAAAAAACAAAAAGAAAAAGCCAGGATCCAGGAACTTATTCCAGGTCTCCCACACAGATTTAGGGGCTCAACGTGCTTGGGCCATCTTCCATTGTTTTCCCAGGCACATCAACTAGGAGTTGAATCGAAAGTAGAGTAGCTGGGACTCAAAGCACCGCAGGTTTTACCTGCTACATCATAGCACTGGCCCCTGAATTTTGATATTTTTTGAAGGATGACAGAGAGAAAGGGGGGGAGAAGAAGGAGAAGGAGGAGGAGGAGGAGGGGAGGGAGGGAGGAAGGGAGGAAGAAAGGAAGAAAGAGATAGATAGATGTAACGGCTCAATGGCTAAATCCTCACCTTGCAAGCACCAGGATGCCATATGAGTTCTGGTTCGTGTCCCGACTGCTCATCTTCCATCCAGCTCACTGATTATGGCCTGGGAAAGCAGTAGAGGATGTCCTAAGGCCTTGGAAAAATGCACTCCTGTGGACACCCAAAAGAGGCTCTGGGCTCTTGGCTGTGGATCATCACAGCTCTGGTCATCATGGCCATTTGCGGAGTGAACCAGCAGATGAAAGATCTTCCTCTCTGTCTCTCCTTCTCTCTGTAAATCTGATCTGTCTTTCCAATAAAAATAAATAAAGCTTTTATTTAAAAAAAGAAGAAGAAGGACCGTAATTTTATATGAGGAGCAAAGACTCACAGGAATCAGGACAATTTGAAAAGCTCCAAGTGCTCTTGCTTTCTTCAATGGACAAAGCATAAAGAAGGTATCCAAATATGAACACAGGGGATATATCAGTTACCAAGAAAAGAGGTCTAAATTAGGGTATAATTTTAAGGAAATCTGCGCAAATTGTCAGAGCATATCTTAGTTGCCTCTAGAGGGAGTGTGATTGCCTTTGCCTCTTTTCTTGACTTTTTGTCAAAAGTTTTTGCCATGAATATTTATGCCTATACTTCATTTACTGACTGAATTTCCACTCAGTCGGAATTATGCATCCCCATAGTGCACCCAAGAAAGGTGAGCAGTTAGAGGTGAGGAAAGAGATTTCCTGACCTTTTGGAAATAGCAAGCTACATTGGATTAAGTACAGCTTGAGGGAGGTTACTGCTGGGTTGGTGAGGCGGAATTGCCTCAAAATTATCTCAGTGAAACAATTAGCATGCAATAGATTTGGTGTCAGATCTACCATCGTTCTGAACTTTTGTTAAAAATCCACAAATTGAGCAATTTATAATACTTAGGGAAGGTGCTGACGAAGGACTCTATGTATTCCTGCTCCTGAGTGTAGATGTATTTGCACTGGTGCTTGTCAAACGAATTGTAGGTGTGAGGGTGCTAGGCTTGCTGTGATGGAAGTGTTGCCTGGGTGACGGAATGGTCCCTAGACATGTTCCCAGAACCATCAGATGTGCAGACGATAGCGAACAAAATGGTCCTCAAGTCTTTGAGCTGAAGATGCTAGATTCCTGGCTCCTGATCCCCCCACAGCTGGATCTTTTTAAAATGGACCATCAGGCAAAAGGGATTCAGGTTTGAGGGCACTGGAAAGTTATACATTTGGAGAAGTTATTTCATGTTCCTCTTTCTTTTATTTTACAAATATGCAAGTGGAAGAGGCAATTTCATTTCACCTTATGTTTCTGACCAAATTTATTTAGTGTATCTTAGGCTAAGCAACCATCTAAGCCTTGATGATAAGTTGGTCATATGGAAGGTGGTTATTGTATAAAGGGAGGGTGTGAACATTTTTTAGAGACTTAAAATAGTCATAACTTAAAGGTGTGTGAGTGTATCACAGTAAACTGAAATTTTTGAAGTATATTTTTCAGAACTGATTGTAAATGGAGTCCCCTGAAGGCAGTATTTGCTGGAATAATGGGGGAGATATAAAATGAAACCAGACTTTTACTTTATATAAGCAAGTAATATTTGTTTTAAGTAAGTGCATATCTGCTGGTATATAAATAAGAGCTAGCCAGGTTGTGATTTTAATGCTGTAGTAAATAATACACAAAAAGATTACCAAAGTGATGTCTGAAGAATTATCAGTGTTTATCTTGAATTACAGTAAATACAATATTATAAAATATATTTGTATTTGTTTTTACTATCTATATTAGTGTAGTGAATAACAGAATCCAGATCGGCTATAAAATAAGCAGTGGCGCAGACAGGGAGCTGGGTGGGAAGTAGAGCAACTGGGAAAAAATTTAGTGCCCATATGGCATCCTGGTGCATGCAAGGGAAAGATTTAGTCATCAATATTTTTAATTTAGTGGCTTGTTTTAAAATGTTGTTAAAATAACATACATTGGGCCTGGTGCAGTAGCCTAGTGGCTAAAGTCCTCGCCTTGAACACTCCAGAATCCCAAATGGGTGCTGGTCTAATCCAGGCTGCTCCGCTTTCCACTCGGCTCCCTGCTTGTGGCCTGGGAAAGGGGCAAGGACAGCCCAAACCAAAGCCTTGGGACCCTGCACCCGTGTGGGAGACCTGAAAGAAGTTCCTGGTTCCTGGCTTAGGATCGGTACAGCACTGGCCATTGGCAGTCACTTTGGGAGTGAATCATCTGATGTAAGATACTCCTCTCTCTCTCTCCTCCTCTCTGTATATCTGACTTTGCAATAAAAATAAAATAAATCTTTAGAAAACAACATACATTAACACTAATATTGAGACCAATTTTGAAAAAGTGTTTTAAAAATATTAGCTTCAGAAATAAATCCCAGGCAATTTTTATTTTAAGTTGTCCAGAATCTTCTAAAGAAAACTATTTTTTTCTTCCAGTAATGTTCTAAAAGAATAAATTGTAAAGTACCTTATAGCTTGAACCAACTCGAAACTGGGATAATATTAATATAAAATCAAAGATTATAATAAAAATATACATCCATTTCAAAAAAAATAATAAGCAGTGGCAAGGATACTGTCCACAGTATTAAAAGTGGCAAATCACAAGCATTATTTATTGGGAAGCCATTTATTAGTATTTGTTAAGCACCAAATGTTAAAATTTCATGCAACTAAGCTTTTGTTTTGCACAGCTATTTTTTCAAGCCAGTAACATCATCCCACTGCCCAGAACAAGGATGTTCAAGCCCCAGGGAAACCAAAACAACTGGAAAGCCAATCAAAGATAGGTAAAAGTTTGGCGTCATGTTCCCAAATTGCAAATTCCTTTGACTAGTTCATTTGGTGAGTAGCCTATTGAGGCATACCAACAGCAGAAGAGGGAAGCAAGTCCGAGTTACAGAGAGGGAGAGGCACAGAGTCCTGTTGACGTTCATTCTGGCAGTATGGTAAATGAAGATGGTGATACAGTTTAAAGGTTACACCCAAGAAGGAGATGAACATTCATTGGGGAAAAAAAAAGGTCATGTGTCTATCACCTAATATTGACACTTAATCACCAATACTTGGGCTGGGTGCGGTAGCCTAGTGGCTAAAGTCCTCACCTTGCATGTGCCCAGATGCCATATGGATTCCAGTTCTAATCCCGGCGGCCCTGCTTCCCATCCAGCTCCCTGCTTATGGCCTGGGAAAGCAGTTGAGGATGGCCCAAAGCCTCAGGAAGCTGCGCTCATGTAGGAGACTGGAAGAGGCTCCAGGCTCCAGGCTGCTGGCTCCTGGCTTTGGATAGGCACAGCTTCAGCCATTGCGGCCACTTGGGGAGTGAATCAATGGATGGAAGATCTTCCTCTCTGTCTCTCCTGCTCTCTGTATACCTGCCTTTCCAATAAAAGTAAAATAAATCTTCAAAAAATCATCAATACTAACTTAACAAGATGAAACATTAGTTTTCTTAGAAAACTTTTTTATATCCTCTTTGCATTCATGGAAAACTGCCTTAAGCAGTAGGTGAAGCTTTATTATTTTTGTTTCTGACAGCATTTAAAATGAAATTCTCAGACTAAGTTGCAGTCCAGTGAAGCTCCAAATATCTAATTTTGTTGATATAAAATTAGAGGCAAGCCAACATAGCAGTCTTTATATACCTGCCTTTTCACTGTGCTGATGTTGGGTTTAGTCAGTATGCTGCTTGCCATGTTGGCACCCCATATCAGAGCAGGGGTTCTCAACCTGGTGGTTTCACTTCCAATCCAGCTTTCTGCTGGTGCACTTGGAAGGCAGCAGCTGATGGGCCAAATGCTTGAGACTACTACCAATGGGGCAGGCCAAGATGACATCCCTGGCTCCTGGCTTTGGCCTCCCTTAGCTTTTGTTATAGCAACCATCTGGAAAAGAAACATTGGGGTGGAGGATCTCTCTCTCTCTCTCTCTCTCTCTTTTTCCTTCTCTCTCTCCTTGTCATCCTTTCAAAGAAATAAATCTTTGAAAAAATAAAGTTTGACACTTCTCACAATTGTTTCTGGTCTTTTTTCCACTTGTGTAATGACGTAGTATGGAATAAAGTACGCTGCACTGGAGGCAAAGCTTCAGGAGTGCTGGCTGGCCGCTGGCCTTGGAGGCAGTCATCCGAGCTGGGCTGGTGCCTTGCTGGCTCAGGTCTCCTGATCCTCAGCTGTCAGCAGGATGATCTAGAAACCACAGTCAGCTCTGAATCTATCCACACCAGAAAATTTGACTTTGGGAATATTTATTTATGTGGCTCTATAGTCTAAAAATATTTGTCATAAATTGTAACCGAAAACCTTCCCACTAAAGGTTAATGAATTCTTGTACTGTGCAAAGCCCAGGCCCATTTTTTAATTTGTTAATGAGCTCTGACGGGATGTCTACTTGAGTTCAGTACCAGTTATCTGATTTTGCTTCTTAAAAAATGGTGTGCACATATTTATTTTATTTTCCTTATTCTCATTGTCTAAATAATAATTTTTTAAAAATCCGCAAGATTCCCTACTGTAGCAGGCATTTAAAAAACAAATTTAGTCTGAGGCCCTTCTGAGGTTAGTAGTCATAATGTTTCTAAGTTGTAACTAGATGAGGTGCTCAAACACATTTTCAGGAAACAAAATGTTGACACTCATTACAATGTTCCCAACTTCTAAATGACTTCAGATTTCTTTTTGTTTACACTCACTTTGGGTGATCTCACTCAGTCTTATTTGTACCATTTACAATGCTGATGATTACCACATTTTTGTCTCCAGACCAAACTTCCCTCCTGACTTTAGATGGGCTTGTTGAGAACTGTCTCTGTCATCTCACTTAGCTATTGGGATGGGTTGAAATCCTGACATTCTAACTCCTAAAACTTCCATATGAAGATTTGCTAGGAAATACGTTTTGGTTTGTGTTATTTAAAAAAAAAAAAATCAAGGAAAAAATCAAATCATTAGAGTGGACCTCAATAGAATATGACTGGTGTCCTCAAAAAGTGGGGGGTGGGATTTAGATACAGAGACCTTGTACGTATGTGTGATTGGAGTGACTGGTACGACATATTAACAAGCCAGGAACACCAAAGATGGTTGGAATCCCCGGAGGCTGGAAGAGACGAGGGGCTTGCTTCACAGACTCACCACAGGACGCACGGACGTCTGCACTGGGGACTTTGAGCTCCCAGAACTGGGAAACAAGACATTCGTTCTTTTACGCCACCTAATTTTTGGAACCTCTATACAGCTGCCTTGGAAATGTAAGAGATGCCTGAGAAGTATTTGAAAACTTACATGCCCCCAAGACGGGTCCTGTGTGGCCGCCCTGCTTCTTCCCTCTTTCTCTGTTTCTTAGCAGAACACTCTGATGTCATCCCTGATTTTTTTGTCCTTTTGCTCCTATACTTAAATCTGCCTTCAGCATAGAGCTATTCATTAGAAGGCACAAGATTATCATATTTTCTCCTAGGGAAAAAAAAGCGCAGTCCATGACAGAATGTTATTACTTAAAACATTCATTTAATAGATATTTGAGCCCAGCACAATAGCGAAGCGGCTGAAAGTCCTCACCTTGAATGCACCAGGATCCCATATGGGTGCGGTTCTAATCCTGGCCGCCCCACTTCCCATCCAGCTCCCTGCTTGTGGCCTGGGAAAGCAATCAATGACAGGCCAATGCCTTGGGACCCTGCACCCTCTCGGGAGATCCAGAAGAGCTCCTGGCTCCTGGCTTCGGATTGGCTCGGTTCCAGCCGTTGCAGCCGCTTCCGGAGTGAACCATCGGGGGAAGATCTTCCTCTCTGTGTCTCCTCCTCTCTGTATATCTGCCTTTCCAATAAGAATAAATAAATTCTAAAAAAAATTCATTTAATAGATATTTAAATGCTTCTAAACTCATTCAAGTATAATTTTACCATAAATTATTCTAGTTTACATAGCGGCAGAAAAAATATGTTAAATAATTTTATTGGGGCCAATATTGTTGCATAGTGGGTAAGCTGCCTGGTTCAAACCTCAGCTCCATTGCTTCTAATCCATGTGTTCATTAATGTGCGCACGATGACGCCCTACAACTCCTATGGGAGACTTGCAGTGAGTTCCCGGGTTTGGTCTTGTCCAAAGAGCTCTGGCTGTTGTGGACATTTAAAAGAGTGAGCTGATGGAGTTAATGTCTCTCCACACACTCCCTCACCATCCCAGCTTTCAAGTTCTAAAGAATGAAGATGAGACTAATAAGTGTGATAGTAATAAACAATCCATTTTCTTAGTCACTCCTGACCTAGAGGCATATACGTACACGCAGTGTCACTTGGTGACATTGAAAGTGCTGATGATACAATGCTTTCCTCCTACAGACTTTCTTTAAAGTTTATTTTATTTCTATTGGAAAGCAGATATACAGAGAGGAGGAGAGACAGAGGGGACGATCTTTGTCTGTTCATTCACTCCCCCAAGTGGCTGCAACAGCTAGAGCTGAGCTGATCCGAAGCCAGAGCCAGGAGACATTTCTGCATCTCCCACACGGGTGCTGGGTACTCTACCGCTTTCCTAGGACACAGAGAGCTGGATGGGAAGCGGGGCTGCCAGAACTGGGGTCCATATGGGATCCCAGTGCGTTCAAGGCAAGGACTTTAACTGCTTGGCTACTGTGCCAGGCCCCCTCCTACAGATTTTAAACAGAAGCTGAAGCACTTCCAGCAGTGCAAAACAGGTGTGTTCATGTGTAGAAAAAGAAGTTGGTAACTACATCTCCATGGCTCCTGTTGAACACTGATAGAGTGAGGTTCTCAGTTACAAGGATCCTTTCCATTTTAGAGATGTTAATATGTTATTTAAAAAGGGGGGGGCACTTAGGATCAAAATACGTGTACCCTCTGCAGCTAGCCCCTCGTCCACGTCGCCATGATTTCTCGCATGCCTGCTCCTGGCAGTGCCCTAGCTTTACCTCTACAGTTCACTCTCCATAATCTATTCTTCACACAGCAGACCATGCAATTCTTTTTCATGAAGGAAATTCAATTTCCTTGCAAACAGCAAGCATGCTTCTAACTTGGGAACTTTTCACCTGTTGATCTTGCTTCCTGAGATGCGATTGTCCCAGAAATCCATATGCCTTACCTCTTCACTTCCTTTAAATTACAGCTCCTGTCACTTTCCCAGAAAAGTCTTTTTTGATTACCTGATTAAAAATGTCTTTCCTCCTTTTCCTGTTTTAGATTCCTTCTTTGCACTTATTAGCATAGATACTTAAACAAGCATTTATATGCACATACACATAAATATTAAACAGGTATTTACATAAGATATATTGTATTGATTCTACTCTATGAATATTAGTAGATAAATGGATCATTTGTTTTGGTATGGTCTCCTCCCATCATAGAGCTCATTTCAAGATGATAGGGACTTTGCTTAAATTCTCTGTTGTCTTCCCATGATGATAACATTGGTTTGCACATAAATAGCACACAATAAATGTTTGTTGAATACAAAAAGTTAATAGGACTCTATTAAATATAGTGAAACAACTGACTAAATTGCCAGAGAAACTGCTGAGTAGTGTGGGAGGCATTAGGTATCTTCCCTTACACACAAACTCTCTTAAATTGTAACCATGCTTTCAGGATATAGGGAATAAATAAGACCCCAAAAGTAAATGCCATTCCTGCTACTGACTTGTATTAAGAATCCAAGGAAACAGAATTGAATGCTGCATTTCTAGACACATTCAGAGTATTTCATGCTCTGCAAAGGAGCAAGTGATGAGGTATCAGCATTCAGAGTGCTGCGGACCCGGCGAATTCCATCAACTATCCAGGACACGGCAGCTTTTCTGGGAAATTGTGTTTGGTCACTCCGGAACACCTTTTTCTCCCCCTAATTTCTGGATTAGGAGAGAGACAGATCCCTGAAGAATACTGCCTATTTGATTCTTTTCTACATGCAAATGCTTCCTTTATGCAGACCTTTGTTTCTTTAACTCTGCGTGTTTATGAAGCACAAGAACCTCATCACCCATCTATAGTGTATCTTCCACAGCCCCTAGCACAGAGCTATATCCATCTGGAAAGCAATGAAATTGCAGGGAAAATGGAACATGCAAGCATTTAATGAGAGTGTCAATTAGATGGGTCGCACAGAAGGGATAGCATTGTCACAGCAGTGAGTCTCAGGGTGTTTGCAAAGTTTACTTACTAAAAATCTCATTGGAATGGAGGTCATAAACTCTATGGAAGAAGCAGTGAGCATCAATCAAACTACTTTGTGGAGAGTTGAGTCTTCCACACTTGTCTTTTAATTTAGGGAATTAAACAGGATTATCGGGGCCTGCCCACATACACTTAAACTCATAATTAATCTGTAGGAGACTGTAGTTCTTGGCTATAGCACGGAGCTGGACAAATATTCAGGGATAATGTACTGGTTTTTGTCTTCTACTGATTCTTCATCACTAGTATAGCTTGTTTCGTGTGTATAAAACAGCAAATCTGAATTCCATCTCCAGATAACTTGTTTTAATAGTTTTATGTAGGCAGAGAATTTTCTGAAAATTCTTGCTGAAAACAGCATATATGGACAACCAGTTATCTTTAAGTTGATCTAGGTGATGTTTATCAAAATTAAATTTCAGTGACATGTTATTTACTTTCCATTTTTCACTTTTAATTCTGTTTTTGTATTGCTGCTCTACATTTTATCCACATTTTAAGATAAAGCAAAACAACATCAGAAGTTTTAGAAATAATAAACAAAAGTGAAATAAACAAAAAGGGGTTTATTTTAAAGTACTTTCCATTTGGAACCTTTCTCCACATATTTTTTCTTTTATTTTGGAAGCATATATTAACTTGATGCTCAGTGGTAGCACTCAGCGGAAATCATAAATTTTAATAATTCATTGCCTTATTAAGGGTTTCAATGATCTGTCATACGATAAGACATCAGTTTCATTGGTTTGGCTGTCCTATGACTGAAAGCAGAATTGATGTGATCTTTGGAAAGGAAGATAAGCTCATGAAGTTATTCTTTTATTCAGATTGGAAATTTTAGAATGAGGTGTACTGTCCTTTGCAAGATGACCAGTAGCAGGGTTGAACAACTTCAGAGTGCACATTTGCGATGCAACCATATATGAACATGAATGGAATTCCTGCAGCAGTTTCCTTCTGACATTGACATAGAACTCAATTTTTCACAGTACGTCTTGAAGGGCTGCAGCACTGGCAACTATTGGGCAGGTTTTGATGAATCAACTAAAATGATTGCCAAGGGAAAATCTCCCAGGTATTCTGGCTTAATGTATGGGTAATTCTCACAGATGTTCCCCTCCAGTCTTGAGTCTTGCTTTCCACTGGAAAGCAAACCAAGTAATAAAATCATCATGTTCAAAATTGAGTAGACCAGACAAGCTAAAACTGTCTTAGTGAAGAAATTATAACTCTAAACACTAAAGAACTAGATGTCACTAAACACACAATAAAAAAAAAAGTATCTGCATCATCAATGAAATGATCATGGAAATAATTTCCAACAAAGGCATAACACAGCAGATAGACAAGTAAAGAAGATAGATGTCTTGGGCCCAGGGCAGTAGCCTAGTGGCTAAAGAGAGAGGGAGTGAAAGAGAGAGAGAGAGAGAGACAGAGACAGAGAGATCTCCACTGATTCACTCAACAGATGGCCTCTAGGACCAGAACTGAGCCAGTCCAAAGCAGGGAGCAAGGAGCTTCCTTTGGGTGTCCCCTGTGGATATAGGGGCCCAAGGAATTGAGCTATTGTCTGCTGCCTTCCCAGGCCATTAGCAGGGAACATTGCAGGGGACAGCTAGTACAGGACAGACTAATGTTATGTCCATGAAGGTATGTTCAAAGCAATTTTAATAGGGGTTTGAGGTTGATCTTGTATATAATGTAAAGACTTGAACTTCTAACAGTAGATAGGGGCTATCCTCATGGAAAATGCTAGAATAGCAAGTTGTGATGGTGGAAGGGATTGCCAGTATCCAGGGGATGCAAATGTGTAATGCATCTGGGCTGGGGTGTGCAGCCTCACCAGTTTCTATGCTGTTGGAAAAACTGTTAAAGTTCAAGGCTGGGCCCACTCATGACCAAAATTGGAGCTCCTGGAATGGCACTCTCCTGCAAAGATTTCTGGATGGTAAAATCCATCCCATCCTGCTACCATGGCAACCACAAGCCATTGTGAGTGACTGCTGCATTGCTGGAATCAGGAGCATTGGGCTTTTGTGTTTCTATTGCTTTCTGGCCTCCCTGATATCTGTATACACAGAAACTAACAACAGGCCAGCTGGCGAGCGGGCTCGAGGAAATAAATGTTCGCAGACCCCCAACCCTGGCAGCATAGAGGTACAGGACTGAAAGGCAATAGGTCAATAATCAATGGTGCTCTCCGGAGTGGTTGCAGAGAGAGAGGGAACAGGCATGTCAGTGAATATTGAAAGCAACAGAGAAAGAAAATTTGTTGGAAGGAAGGAGAATCAAAAAAACTTCGCAGCTCCAGAAAGAGAAAATTCAAAAACAAAGGGCATTTAGTGGTGCCCAGTATTAGACAGGTAGCAAGAGCAAAGAGAAGTTCATGACATTTTGACTATTAGCAGTATTATTGGCCTTAGCCTTGTTCATTTCTTAGCTATTTAGGAGCAAATCCTAAATTTCAGAAAAAGTCAGGATACAGAGTGATGGAAATAAATAACTCGTTGTTTGTATTAGGCAGGAAACATGAGAAACCCTTTCCTCAGAAACTGGGTCTGATAGCGTATCTGCATGTCCTAGTTTTCCCAGGATTTTCCCTGATTCATCCCCAGAAAGTCTCCGGCACCAGAAACCCTGAAGTGTCAGGCAGGTTGAGAAGACAGATCATTGCAACCCTGAACATCTTTGCAGATGTCCGAAAATGAGCTATATTTAGACTTCAGTGAAAGAACACAGAAGATGTCATTACCTGAAACTAATGATACACGTTTGGACTAACCATTGTTTTGCTCCCCAGTCCACTAATAGACAGTCATTCCAGTAGACTATGAATGTGATTCTTCTTCATCCAGGTCTCACCCTCCTTCGTCCATCTACTGGCTGCAAAGTCATCCCAAGAGAAGTATTCTCCTTCTTGGCTTTTCCAGCTCAACCTTTTCATGACGCCTCTGCTAATTAATACCTGCCCTGGGTCAGCCTGGAGGAAAACATGTTGAGCTTGGAGATTTCCATTTTAATGTTGAACCCTAGGAAGGAGCAAAGCGAATTTATACCAGTGGGTCTAATTGCTAGAAAGGTAATTCTGCAAAGATGGAAATCAGCTGAAAGATTAACACTGCTACACCAGCTTGAGTGCCCTGGCTAACAGAGAGAAAATAATGTTTCAATTAAATGAAAGGCTACTGAATTAGGTAGATTACTCAGGAGACTTGGTAATGGAATACAGAGCCTTTCACCTTCAGGTCGCCATTACTAATCTGGTCCAGGGCAGTTGCAAACCGTAGTTTTGAGGAGCTGATGGCTCACCCCAGCCCTTGCTGTCTTCAGTCCTTGATGAACTGGTTCCCCAAAGCCCCCGCATCTGCCTCAAAGGTCACTACGGATCATAGAAGATGTAAGAGGAAGCGAAGCCCCCTCTTAGGAGAGGAGGGGCTGTCCATAAGCATAGCCATGGGACGAGGGCAGACAGGGGGAACTGCTGCAGACACTGGGATAGAGAAAATAACTCAAAATGAGGAGGCTTGATGGGGGGGCGGGGGAGGAAATCTCACTTCGATGCACATAGACACAAGTTCATGGTTTCACCTAAATTGAAATGGGAGTGAAAGTGGTGATCAGAGATTTGCTCCTTTTGTGTAGTTGGCATAAGTACACTTTCATTAGGTATCAAGATTTTTGACATCAGAAAGCATTTTACAAAACTGAGTCATGAAATCACTTACCACTCGTACTTCTATATACCAAGGCTTATTTTATTCCACGTAATATAACCACAGAAAACATCTGCTATAGAGAATCAGCCTGATTTCCAACAGTTCAACAAAACTCCTCCCCATTAATGGAATCTGAATGTCTGCTGGGGTCTCCCTAATCTTTAAAACTGAGATAAGAGTGACATACACTTTGCATTCGCATTCCTTACTTTGTGGGAATCTAAAAAGACAAAAAAAATTGCTGAACTTCCCACAGATTTTCAGAAGTTATAGTTTCCTGGTTAACTCTGCATGGAAATTTCTACTTTTCTATAATCAGTTCAGTTTAAGGATTATCTCATAATGCTGAACCTGCTCTTGCAAGAGAACCAAAATCAGAAACTCAGCTGCTTCCTCCAGCTTCATCAACCACCACTTTATCCCAAGAGACCTAGGGCCGGCTGGGATGGGGCCTGCAGAGGGTAAGAGGATATTTCTATCACAGCAACACAGAAGACAATTGGAGCAGCCCTTGTTTATAAAAGTGCTGGTATCCTCAATCCCCGAGACATTTTAGTTACCCGAGTATTCAGTTCTGTACCCCTGGCCCATTACTGTTTCTCTGTCTTTTTCTTCTTTCGTTTCTCTTTTTCTACTGACCCTCAAGATAGCTCCAAATACCTCAAATTCTTATTTCTCTAGAGATTTCTACCAGTGAAATATTTTAGCAACATCCCAATGGAGGAAGAAAAAGATTTATTTATTTTTATGGAAAAGACAGATTTGCAGAGAGAAGGAGAAACAGAAAGATCCTCCATCTGCTGATTCACTCCACAAATGACCACAATGATTGGAGCTGAGTTATTCCAAAGCCAGGAGCCAGGAGTCTCTTCCAGGTCTCCCATGAAGGTTGAGGGTCCCAAGGAATTGGGCTATCATCCACTGCTTTCCCAGGCCATAAGCAGGGAGTCGGATGGTAAGTAGAGCAACCAGAACATTAACAGGCACCCATATGGATGCCAGTGCTTAGAGGAGGAGGATTAACCAGTTGAGTTGTCACACCAACCCAATAACTCTAAATCTATGAGTCAAACCATTGGTTTGTGCAGTTTGGAGAAGGTGGATGTGAGATAGCAGTACAGACCCTGCTCAGGGTCTAAGTACTTCAGAGTGTGTTTCTGATGAAGGTGGGAATCATCTCATTGCTCAGTGCAGGACTAGGAGCCTCAGATGCTGGAGAATTTGTAGCTCTGAAAGTTATTTTCACAAATGTCACTGTGACAGCATGTACTTTTACTTTCTTGCTAAATGTTATAAAAACATTAAGCATAAAATTCAAACCTTCATTGTAAAGATAAGAAAACTGAGGTCCTAAGAGATTGGTGGCACTTAGGCAGGATAAGGGATCTTTTCTTTGTCTGCCCATGTTACCTTTCCCTGGGTCTCATGAATGACTGCGTTGTAGATGTTATAAGAGGAAAAAAAGATTCATGAAACTGAAGAAGTAACAAAGAGCTTTCTAGACATGTGTTTAAATATTCTGTGCCTTTGATTTGATGGGAGATGGGAGAAGGCAAGGAGAAGCTAACCTGGAGATCACTGGTATAAACCAGCTGGGTTCAATCAGATAGCTTTTCATTAGCTAAGCACACTGGAGGAACTGGAGATGTTTTATTCTAGTAACAGAGAGATGGATATGGCCTCTGAGAGCAGTTCTTGGAACTCATAGTTTCTCAAGATGCTCACTCGGGGTGTGGGACAGATTAGCTTCAAGGCCAAGAGCAACAAATATTACTATAAACCCACTCAGTGGTCAGAGAACTGAGGATCTTCAAAGTTCTGGAATCTTGCCATGGGACCCTTGGGTTTTGTCATCATTATCTGTAGCAACCTTAAAATGTTCTGGACAATAGTAGCCTCCACAGTGGAAGGTCAGTGGGGACTTCCCAGGCGAGGGTGAGCCAGCCACAGTAAGTGAGCTCTGATAGTTAAGGCCTCACTCCAAACAGTCCTTCCACCAGGCTGTAAGACATCCAGTTAGTGGCAGAGTCAGACATAATGGTCCCCGAGCGCTCAATAGGAGGTAATAAAGTTCCTCTTGCCCCAGGCTGTCATACTGACTAGCAGAAAGTGGTTGAATAGAAACTATCTGGGAGTATTCTTAAGCTTATTATCTGGTGCTGAAAACTAGCTAACTCCGTGAAGGAATCGATTAATAATTGTTGGTCAATGAATGTTTTCCAAAGCATAATTATAAATCCCAAGTTTGCAGGTAGGGAGAACAAGGAAGTCAAGAAATCAGAAGTTTATTGTAGCATTAGATATCAACGTAAGCGATAGACATATCACAAGAACCCCCACATTGGAATTATAGATACAGTATATAAGGTGTTAGCAGTCTCTGTCCGTATTCATATAGTAAATTTGTAGGAAAACATTCACATGTAAAACTACGTGTAAATATATGGAGGTAGATTGCTTACGTAGAAATACATGCACTCATAAAATGTGACAAATAAGACAAAAGACCTGATGTCATAAAATGCCAATAGATGCTAATTGTCCAGGTTCTTGTCTAACTCTCATATATGTTTAACCCTCATGTATGCTATGCAAATATCTAATTTTAATGAAAGGAATCTAAATTACAGGATATTTTGGAAGACTTTTTCTTTGTAGATTTTAAAAACATGCTAATGTGTATTTCAGCAATTGTTTTGCGATTTTAATTTTAAGGATATTGTTTATCCTTAAATATAATTTATTTGAATCTGTATATAATATAAAATAACCATCTACTTTATAATGTGCTATGAATTTGCATTTAATTTGAGGAATACAAAGAAAGATCTCAAAACTGGACATTTGGCCTAGCTGTTGAGACACTCAGCTACCCAATCATGGTGCCAGGCAGCAATGTCCAGCCCTGGCCCTGGTCCTGACCTTGGCTTCCTGCTAATGCAGACTCGGATTCAGCACTGATGGCTCAGGTAACTGGGTTCTTGCAACCTGCTTGGGGAACTTGAGCTCATGTCTCCCGGCTTTGCCTGGACCATTACAAGCCTCTGAAGAGTTAACCAGCACATAGCCATTCGCCTTCTTTATCTCTCTGTAAATAAATAAATAAATAAATAAATAAATAAATAAATAAATCTCGATTGTCTAACCAAAGACATGCCAGTCTAAATTTTCTACTCTATTTTCATTGTACTTATAATGATTTTTATAAAGATTTATTGATTTTTATTGGAAAGTCAGATATACAGAGAGGAGGAGACACAGAGAGGAAGATCTTCCCCCGATGGTTCACTCCCAAAGCGGCTGCAACGGTTGGAGCTGAGCCAATCCGAAGCCAGGAGCCAGGAGCTCTTCTGGATCTCCCAGGAGGGTGCAAGGTCGCAAGGCATTGGCCTGTCATTGACTGCTTTCCCAGGCCACAAGCAGGGAGCTGGATGGGAGGCAGGGCCACCGGAACACGAACCAGCACCCATATGGGATGGATCCCGGCGAGTGAAAGGTAAGGACTTTAGCCACTAAAAGGACTTTAACCGCTAAGCTACCATACTGGACCCCTCAAATGGTTTTTGCATACCTCTACTTAACTCCCTTTTCCATCCTTTGATGGTCTGTGTTTTTTTTTTTTTTTTTTTTGAGAGCTAGGCTAAAACTGTATTTCGGTGAGTTAAATAAAGACTGTCAAACCAACTCTGTTAGACAACTGAGTACCTGATAGACAAGCTATGTGAGTATGGAAGCTCTTCCTCATATAAAGGATGCATTGTTTCCAAGTGCTCCCATTATGGAGGTGTCACAATTTCCATATAATGCATTTACTTTTTCAGCAGCGGCATAAACGAAACCCTCAGCCTTCTTCATCATTGTCAAGATATTTTAAATGTGCTGCTGGAAAAGGGAAACAGCCCTGCTGTGTTTCTCTGAAGAGAAAACTTTCACAAGATTAGTATTTTGCTTGGTCTGGTCTGATGATCAGGTTGAGTCAATACTTGACCTAATCTGTTTCAGCAGTAAATGGAAGAGCTGCATTATAATTGCTGTGCTGTTCATTGGATTCCTAAGGACCGCAAATGTGAGCAAAGCATTTTGGTCAATGAGTTCACATAGACCAGAGCTCCCCTTTTATGTTCCTAGATTTATTAGAGTATACATCTCCTAGAGGTGCGTTCAACACCCGACAACCATGAGAGAAGGTGCTAGCTTCTCAAAAGTGGAAGCTTTTGATTTCCCTGTTTCAGCACTTGGTTTGTCAAAAAACAAAAGAGAAAGAGAATTGTCATCCTGAACTCTTCCGTGTGTCTGTCTCAGTCTCATTCTTGCTACCCTCAAATCCTTCCTTTGCTATCCATAAACAGAATTCTAAAGTGATAGACTTTCAGGATATATTGTACTAATACATCATCAGTATTGTCATTATGATGTATTAACACAATGCATCATCATAGGCCTGTCGGAGCCATGATTTATGACTCAACAATGCATTGTGGTATATAGCAAGGCATCAGGGACTTCATTGACTGAACACTTGTTTATTTTTACACTTAAGGGGCTTTGAAAGTAAGCTCCAAACTACTTTCCCTCAAAGAAAGACTAGGGCAAGATTTTGAAAGGTGGACTCCATTTCAAAACATTTGGCGGGGCCACTGGGTCACATTTCAGATATAAAGGTTTATGTTTTCCCACACCACTTTCAGCTCAAACTCAGACTTCCACACTCCAAGTCATTTGATTCCCACTGGAAGAATCTGGCCTTTTCCGTGTCTTTCCTTCCCTCTCTGTAGAACTCCCTTAATGGTGAGGGATGTGAGGTGTGGTAGGAAAGGTGTACATTAGAGGCTTTCTTTAGCTGCCAAAAGTAATAAGACTATTGCTATATTTTATGAGAGCAATAAATGCGATTATGCAAGGAAAGTTTGCTTACAGGGTATCTGGGTGCCAGCACTACACCTTTTCCCTTTCTGGGCAGTACATTCTTTCATCATGCTCTCAACAAAGTTTTAAGCACATATTGCACCCAAAACATCCAGGATAGTGTCAAAGGCAAAACAAAATATGTGAAGCCATTGTCAAAAATGAGAAAAAGACTGAAGCCAGAGTATTAAAGCTATCCTGAATTATCTCAATTACAATGACACCACAAAAGTAGAAAGGGTGCATCATGGGACAAAACTGGAAAAGTGGTAGGGAGAAGAGGGACATCTCACTGTTCCCCAACTCCAGGGTGGCAACTATATGCTGAAGAACTTCTCCTCATTTGCTCCCAGGGTCTTAGTTTCTTAAGACCTGAGACAATACTAAACTTGGCATCCACAAACTGAGTCAAATGAGCTCACCTTTACTCTTTGCTTGTTTAGCCAGCAGCATTATCACTTACATTAATAACCAGATCTGCAATGATCAGAAACGTAGAAACTGTCTTTGGTCAGTTCTTGTTGCGGGATCCTAGAACTAGGGCAACGCTCCAAACTTGGCAGGTCAAAGCAAATGTCACCTTCAGGATATCTGTACTCTGTGACATACATTTTTCTTATTGCAAAAACATTCTTAATGTGATTATAGTCAGGCCTGGTTCTTCCAGTATTAATTCATTCTTATGGCTGCGGAGCCGGAAATGTAACTAGTAAAGAATTTGCTAACACGAGAGGCAGGAGATTTGCCAAGAGTTTATTCATCTGAAAGCTTATATTTTTTTAATCCAAATAGAAAGGGAGTTTGCAAACTTGTTCAGAATAACCAGGTCAACTTGTATGATTGTTTTAACTTTAAAAATTTTATTCCTTTCACATTTAAAAAACGTACGTAGAGTTAGACAGGGGCGGGTGGGGTGAACGGAGGTTGTGTGCGCAATAAAAGTTATAAGGAGATATGTGTCAGCTGTATAATTTTCACTTTCTGGCTTCAGTCAGAAACAGCTGCAAAATATCTACTCTAGCTCAAGTCGTCTTTTATGACTTTTGCTAACTTTTATTCAAAAAAAAATCTATTGATTTCCTAAGGAATCTCACCATAGAGAGTTCCAGAAAGAAAGGAAAGAACACATTTGAGCATGATGCCACAGTCACCACAGATGAGTTAAAATCTGCAGCATAATCTGTTAGCTTCAGGCATTTCTGTTGGCCTACGATATTTTCCAGAAAAGCTAAATTAAGATGCCTAACATATGATAGGTTCTTGATAAATTTCCCTCCGCTTGAAAGAGGACATAATCCATTTCCATTTTACTATTTTGTTTATAGTTAAAAATCACTGTTGACTGATGGAATGTTCTAAGAATCTGTATATGAGAGAGAACGTATGCTATAGTTGGAATTATAAACTCTTAGATAGAGAGGTGCTTGTTCTTAACAATACAAAGTTATCTTCATCTTTCTGTTGTCAAAATACTAAAAGAAAAATGTGAAATTCAGTGAATTAGCTCTAAGTTCTCTAAATTTCCCCAACCTCCCTCCCCTCCAAATATAAGTATTTCTCTGTGTGGAAGAAACAGCGTATGACGTATAGCTTCTTCATTTGTCATCATGTGGCTTGGCCTTTTAGAAGTAGAATCATCAATATAGATAACAGATCTCATTTTAAGCCTTCAGGTTTTCTGTCCCTCATCAGTCTGGATTGTGACCAAGTTATTGCTTGACTGAGTTCCCAGGATGATTCAGGTGTATTCCTTTGTGAAAGTTCCTGTTGTATTTCAGAGTGAGTTCCTCAAGCAATGAAAGGTTTTAAACAAATTTAGGTTCCATGAAGCAGCAATTAATCTAGTTTGTTAGATGCAGTCACGTTATTTCAAAATTCTGAGTGACAAGTGACATAATTGCTTTTCAATTCATCTGAAGCTTTTTTTTAAAGCATGTAAGAGGTGTCTCCGTTCAAATTATACACATAACTTCTAACAATGGGACAGTTTGTAAAGAGGTGAGTAGGAAAGAAATAGACTTCGCGAGCTGAGAGCAGCTTGGCTTATCCAGCCTCACTCTTCACTCTCCAGCTGCAGTATCGCCCAGAGCCATGGTGCCACAGGCAGATTATGCCAAAATGGGGTTAGAATTCAGTTCCTACAGTTTCAGTGCCCTTCCTCCTAAAACAGAAACAGATGTTCAAAAAGTCTGAAAGAAGCAATAGCTCACACAGTCATGATTGGCTCGTGAAGGGAATTCACATGTTGAGATTCCTCAAATAACAACTGGTAATCGTTTCAAAGAACTTCACAAAATTTTGCTTTTACCAGTACACAATGATACAGTGAACAAAAGGAACACCCCTAACCAGTCCAGACTTTTCATTGTATCTTACATTAGTGCATGAGTTCTTAACCAGGTATGATGTCACTTGCAGGATACATTTTTCTAACACTGACTCTTGGTCACCCTAATGTAGCAGGGACATGGGAGTGGCTGCTACCGGTACCCAGAAAATTGAGTTTAGCAGTGCTGCTGAACATTGTGGAGTGCACCAGACAGTGCCCCACGGCAAAGGCTGCTCTAGCCCAAAGCATTGCCAAGGTTGAGCAGCCATGGGTTTGTAGCTCTCCACTTTATCAGAGCCAGCGTCTGCTTTTAATAATTCCCTTTACTGTTCTGAAATAAAATTATGGGGATTATAAACTACTAGCAAACGCAACCATACATAAAGGAGAAATAAAACAGGTCATAAGAAAAGAATCCCTGCTTCAGTTCGTGACGCTTAGAGATGAGCACCCTGGAGAGTGCTTGTGCCTAGTCTCTGAATCATCACCAGGAGTACTCCAAGAGAAAACTGGGGCAGGGTGAGGGGGTGGACCACAAATGGCTCTGTTGCCATGACATTGCTTCTTAACATGGTGAGTACATCTCACAAATTGAGCAAAATCTTTTCATTTTTAAGTTAAGAACTTCACAACTCATTAATTCCCCAAAGTTTACTTATGGATATTACCAGCAATAAAAAATAAAACAAAAGTTCGTAAGCCAGACAAACCATCATCATGATATATAAGCTTGGGTTTTAAGTGACTGAAGAACATAGTCATTTCTATGAGAATGGATGTGTAGTTGTTCTAATAGTCCAGGGAAGAGCTGTATTTTCATGCTCTAATACAATTTTCTAATGATATAACCCCAGTGGTTGACTAGCTGCTATTTTTCAAACTAAGCCACCATTTAAAAATAAATTATTATTGATTCTCAAATTCTTAACTGATAAACTAACTGGAAACTTTTTAATGTGTTAAAAAAAAGAAATGATAAGGGAAAGCATTTTTCAATTTTCTCCTTATTCTTTAATATAGAGGAAGCAAATCTTACTAAAAATAAATGTTACAAGAAATTAAACCAGGGCCCAAATGTACACTGTTTGTGGGTAGGGGCACAAGACATTGTGGTATAGGGGGCATCTAATGTAATTGCCACTCTAGATACCAGTTGTTCTTTTACCGACCTAGTTCCCTACTAAAAGCCTGGGAAAAGTGGAAGATGGCCTGAGTGTCTGGGCTCCTGGCACCCACGTGGGTGACCCAGATAAAGCGCCTTGCTCCTGACTTTGGCATGGTCCAGCCTTGACTACTGCAGCTCACATTTAAGGAGTAAATCCACAGATGGAAGATATGTCTCTCTGTCTCTCTCTCTCTCTCTGTCTCTCTCTCTCTCTTTGTCTCTCTCTCTCTGTCTCTTTGTCTCTCTCTTTCTCTCTCTTCCCCCTCCCTGTACCTGTAACTTTTAAATAAATAAATAACTCTTTAAGAAAAAGTAGTGGGTAGGGAACTAGGTGTTTGACCCAGCCAATTAGGAGATCCAAATCCCACAGTGGAATAACTGAGTCCTTGCACCAGCTTCTGGCTAGAGCTGCCTGCTTGTGCAGGTCCTGGGAAGCTGTGTCGCAAGGACTTGGATATTTGGGTCCTTGTTAACCATGCAAAAATCTAGGTCTTTTAGACCTAGGTTTTGTTCCCAAGCCCTAGTTTTAGCATCCATCCAGGGACCATTGAAGGTAATTGAGAACTGAACCAGCAGATGTAAGCTCTATCTATCTGCATCTAGAATAATTAAATAATCTTTTTAAGTAGTAGGTAGAAGTGGGAAGGTGAATGAATGACCTGGTGGGGCTAAAAGTCACCTCTACTCGTAGTCAATCTGCTAGAGTCACATCTATTCCACAAGATTTTGCTCCAACAAAGGAATTCCCCATCTGAAAGAAAGAAAGAAAGAAAGAAAGAAAGAAAGAAAGAAAGAAAGAAAGAAAGAAAGAAAGAAAGAAAGAAAGAAAAGAAAGAAAGAAAAGAAACTGCTGCCTTAAGGGAAATTAGGAAGCCGACACAAAGAAATATAATATAGGTCAAATTTCATCACAACAAATACTGTTGTGACAAAAATCTCTATACAGCAAAAGATTTTTGAGCCCTAGGCACTAACCCATATGTCTTAAGAAATATGCAATACAACAAAATAAAAGAATCTGGGCAATCTTTTTATTGTAATGGCCTTTGACCTGAATTCGTTGCTTGGAAGAATGAATCTTTAAATTTGGATTCAGTGTTACTAGTTTCTTTTCTAGTATAGTTAGTCCCTTCCTTTCTGACCTACTTCATGTCTGCTTCATATTTACAATGAAATAAAGGATCTGAGTGGATAAAAGTGGTATCTGGAAATGTGTTCCATACATTCCAAATGATTACTCTTTATGTTTCCAGAAAGAACAACAGTAGTCACAAAAGTAACATGGATGCTGTCTATGGTGGGGACGGCTGCTTGCTGCTTAATGCGCATGCTCTGTTCTTTGTAATCCAAAATTTGATTTTTAATTGCACACTCTTGAATCTGGAATATGATCTGCATTCCCAGCAGCCCTTACCATAAAAGGTGGCCAATGAAAGGCAAAAACTGTCATATGGATCTTCATGGAAGGCCACTTAAAATGAGACATCTTGGCAGAAAAGAGCTGTTTTCCCCTTTCCTGTGACCCAAAAGTCACCTGTAACAGCTATGGTTTTTTTTTTTTTTTTGGTCCTCTGAGAAAATGAATTATCCTGGTGGTTGGAAGCCTTGTTTTGCAAAACAGGAAAATATTCAGAAGAATCTTCAGTTCCCAAAGCATTAGAACTGTAAAAGTGGCTTAGATCGCTTTTCTCTATACCTACTCTTGCATGGAAGGCTGAGTTCTTGTGGGATTTATCCACTGTGGTTGGGAAATGGATTCACTCACAGCTGAACAAAATTGTTACGCATATTCCAATTCCAGTCTAGCCTTCTTTCTGCTGTACTGTGGGACTGAATTTTTCTTTTCTGTTTCTTTTTTTTTTTTTGATTATTTATTCAGAATACACTATTATCTTTCCTAGGTACCAGGACATTTCCCAGCCCTTGTGATTTTAACAATCAAGATAAATAAGACATACATTTTTCTTTCATGAAATTCTCAGTTTGAGTCATCCTAGTGAGTAATGTATTTTTCTTAGTGGAACTTGTGGATCCAGACTAGAAAGTCCTGTAAAATTCCACTATGAGTTATCACGAGCTACTTTTATTTTTTAACAATGAGAATGTTTTAGCTTTTTAAAGAAATAGCATAATAAGGCACACATTTTAATATTCCAATTTTATGAGGTTTCACCTGTTCAACCACCCATGGAACTACACATATTGAGATAGTCAATGAAAGTTCTCTTATGTCTTCGTAAAGTTTTTGTTTCCACCAAATTCATCTCCCAGTCTCAGGTAACAATTAACAGGCTTTCTCCAGAGATTAGCTTCTGTTTTATCAATTTTATGAAAATAAATATGCGAATTTTGACCAACAGCTCTGACAGAAAAGCACACAGCAACTTGTATGCAGATTTTTGCTCAGCTAGGCCCTGATCTGTCTCCCAGATTTCTAACAAAGCAAGCTATACTGCTATTGTTTGTTTTCCCATCATTTATGCCACTTTATCTTAAATTGACTGCATGCAGAGAAGGAGGCAGGAGTTCTTTATGTTCACCCTTTCAATTACATCCACAATCAGATACATATTTTTATTTGTAAATATAGATGGATACCAAGCTGAAATTTGTATATATTATGTGTGTGTTTTGAACAGAGAAGTCATTTAAGGAGTAACCCCATTTAATTCAAGATATTTTCCACCTTCTACATGCCTAAATGCGTAATATGACTAAAACAGAATACACTCATGCACATATGAGCATCTTAATTTTAAGAAGTCAAATGTTGTAAGTATTTGAAATTTTATGTTATACATTTTTCCTTACTGAATACAATATAACCATTACAAATTACAAATGCTGCAAGTATTAAGACTTTGTAAGTGGTGTGAGTGAGGGAAAGACTATCAGATAAAATACAGGATATCCAACTAAAATTTAGAAATAACTATGCTTCAAATATTGCATGAAACAAATGCTAAGAGAAATGGCTTTTTTATTTTTATCTGAAATTAAGCTTAACAGGGTGTTCTATATATTTGGTTGCTAGATCTAGCAACCTTGAAAGCTTTATGAGGGCAGTGTTGTGGCATAACAAGTAAAGCCGTTACCTGAAGTGCCAACATTCTGTATGGCTGCTGGTTCGTGTTCCAAGTGCTCTGTTTCTAATCCAGCTTCTTTTTAATGACGTGGGAAGGCAGCAGAAGATGGCCTGAGGACTTGGGGCCCTGCACACATGAGGGAGGCCCAGAGGAAGCTCCTGGCTCCTGGTTTTGAACTGGCCTAACTTCAGTCATTACAGCTACCTGGGGAATGAACCAGCATATGAAAGCTCTCTCTTTAAGTAACTCTATCTTTCAAATAAAATAAATAAATCTTCACAACAAAGCATGTGTGAATAGAGTGAAGGCCATGATGAGGTCATTTTAAAGCAGAGGAAGCGAGGCCTCCATGCAGCTGGGACTGGAATAAATGCCCTCTGCCAAATGTGCCACTTAGATATCCAACAACACGAATTTCTGATTGCTAAGATCTAAAAGCAAAAACTTGATTATAATCCATACGCAAGACTGTTGTTTCATATCAGCTTTACCTTATTTTAGAAGCCTGTCCTGGGAAACTCCTAGGATCAGGGTGTTCCTAGCTCTGGTTTTCCAGGCTGGATGTCTTTGACCTAGTAATTTGCCCTTGCTTCAACTCATAAGAAATCAGACATTTCAGAGTAAGCAAGATATCTCAGGGACACATCTTTCTTTTGCTGTTTTTTAGGGGAAGATGATGCCTAACCAGCCCCTTCTACCAAAACATAACAAGCTGGAAACAGAAAGACCTCTAACTCTAGAATGTTCTAGTTCTGGATAATTTGCACAATGTCCTCTTAGGAAACGCTATCAGAATGAGTGCTTATGAAGTATCCCAGCTCTTAAGATGGGGGAAGCACTGAAGAAAACGTCCTTATGAGCTGCCCCATATTATCACCATGCATAAGTCTATCTACACTTCTGCCATCTTCCAGGTCATTAGCCAGTGACACCCAGGCGGTGCCAAACACAGGAGGGAGGTGAGAAAAGGAGTAAAAGTAAGCCTTCAGAGACCCTTCCTTGGGCCACACATCCTGCACTGTCCTGAGCAGTGCTGTTCAGATGTTTGGATTGTAACTGTGGGTCTTTTTCTCCCTCCACTAAACGAATCAAGTATGTTGGAAACAGCTCATTGACTAGGTAAGAAGATAGGTTCCTGCAAACCAGAGCACAGCCAGGGCCATTAAGCCATTAGGCTTTGTGTTCTCGTGTTTTATAGCACTCTAACTCACCAGCAGTGGTGGGAGGCTTTCTGACATACCTCTGACCTCTCAAGGATAAGGTCACACAACACTTCCACCCTGAGCAGTGAACACAGAAGGTTCTTTGTTCCTTCCATAAGCAGTGCTTGTCTGATCCTGTGGTCTGGGCTCATGGAGCAAACAAATCGGATGGTGTGTTTTGAGGAGTCCTGGGAAATTTTCTCCCTTCTACCAATCAGTCACTATCTTAACCAAACAGACCACAAACCCCCAGGTAGCTAATTTCTAAATGACAAGTGATTTTAAATGTGGAAGGAACCAGTAAAATCTGCACCAGGGGTGCTGATGATTAAATTAATGTAAAAAAGCCATGAACATTTGACACAACAGCTATGCCAGGGGCTGGAAAACTCTATGCCATATCAGAGTGCCCATATTCAAAACTCAGCTCTCCTCTGAATTCCAGCTTCCTGGTCATGTGTACCTGGGAAGCAGCAGGTGATGGGCTCAAATGGCTGGGTTATTCTTTCCCACGTAAGGAGAGCTGGACTGGGTTCTCAGTTCTCAATTATGGCCTGGCCCAGGTCTACTTGTCAGAGACATCTGGAGAGTGAACCAGCAGATGGGAGCCTTCTCTATCACTCTTACCCCTAAAATGAAAAATTAATGTAACTGCTTCCTGACTAAATGAGGATGCCAGCCTAAGAAAATTAAGGTTGCTCCTTTGAAGGTAATTGGTGCTCCCAAGAGAATCATTGTCATTTCTTTGATTCTTTCACATTGTCCTACATTTATAAAGTGGGTGTTCAATAATTACTTGCTCACTTGTCAAAAGGAAACATAAAAGGAATGCAGTAAGGAATTGGCTGATGACTTCTCATATTCAGGGTGGCACACATTGGTGTTTACTTATTTCCTAAACAAGGGGACACAAGCATAGTATTTGATCAAGCTTGCCATTCTTTTCCAGTGAATTTCAAACTCTATCTTTCTTGGTGTTCATAGTATCTTTCATGCGTTGGCTAGAGTTTTAAGCAACTACATGGCTGAAATCAACCCAAAATCAATTTTTAAAATAATTCCGGTGCTCTGCTGGCTCTACCTTCAGACCAGAGATGGTCTCCCCAACAAGCCGTTGAATTTGACTGGGCAATGAGATGTTGGACTCTAGGCTTGATATATGCTTGCAATGAAAGAATCTCAACTGATTTTGAACTGTGGTAATGCAGCAAGGTGGAGGAATCCACCATGGGGGGAAGGTTTGGGGAGGGGTGGGGGAAATCCCAGTGCCTATGGGACTGTGTCACATAATGCAATGTAATTAATTAAAAAATAAATAAATAAAGACTAAAAAAATAATAATTCCGAATTCCTACTGTAACAAAAGAGTAAGTTACTGCTCAAAGAAAGAGGATGGTGGCGTAGTGGCAGAGACAATGGAGGCAGTATCCAGATCCGGACATTAGTCTAGCCCTGTTGTTGGGGATGATACTGCTACTGGTGGTCATGCAATTTATTGTACAAATCCTACACTGTTGAGGGTAAAATAGATGGTAAGGAAATTCAAAATGAATCAACATGTGCACATCAAACAAACCAGGATACTAGCTTACCTTCTACATCTGGACATGTCAATTTCCCTCTCAATAGCTCAGTTTCCTCATCTGTTACATGGCTTGATGAGATGACCTGTGTGGTTCCTTCAAGTCTAAATTTTATGACTGAGAGTCGGTCTTCATTTCTTGTTTCTAACTTAATGTCTATGTCTGAAATCAGAATGTACGCTTTATTCAAGTGCATCTTCTCTCATCACTGTAGGCCAGGGACATTTCTGGCCATAGGAAATCCGCTTGGGGATCAATTTCAGGAAGTTTAGTCTTGCTAACAGTGTGTGTCTTTGAAGCAGTGTTCTGCACTCTACCACAGGTGCAGTTTCCAAAAAGGAAGCATGGACTACCCTTGCCACTTCATCTGCCTTGGACGTGATTTTCATCTTGATTGTGACAGAAAACAAGTGGTAGGAGTAACAATGATTACATCATTGAAGTCAGTTCTATTTCTGGCTTTCTATAGTTTCTCCCATTTCCATTCATCAAATACTTTTTTGCACCATATGCTTTTTTTGGTCTTTTAATTCTGTTGTTTTTCACTAAATTTTTGACACCTTGTTGTACAGTACATTTAAATTAGTAGGGTAAAGAGAAAGTAGCATGTAGGGGAAATAGTATAATTTTAATTGGTTCTGATGGATTAGAAAAGATATCTAAATTTACTTTCCCAAGATTTCAACTTCAGAAGTAATTTTTTTTAAAAAGCTACAGTTGTAAAGCAAGACAAAAAGCTATAATAATGACAAGATAAGATTAAAGTGATGGTGCACTGTGGCATAGTGGGTGAAGCCATGGCCTGTGACACTCACGTCCCATTTTCGTGTCCTGGATGCTCCACTTCAAATCTAGCTACCTGCCAATGGGCTAGAAAACGTAACAGAAGGTGGCTCAAGCATTTTAGCCCTTGTCACCCACATGGCACCATATGCTTTTATGTAACTTTGCTCTGAATAGTCACTAATTTAAATGTAGTTTTTTTCTTGCTAGCCAAAATAACAATAATAGCTATCTGTTATTTATACATGCATAATTTTGCTTAATCATCACACCTATTCTGGAAAATTTCACGTCAAATGATTCAGAGAAGACAGCTGATTTATCTGAAGAGGGACAACCAGAAATAGTAATCAGAATTAGAACCCAATCCAGCTTAATTATACCATATTGCCTCTTAGAAAAGCCTGTAATTGTTGACTACAGATACTAATTAATATTTAGAGACTTCTGTTTTCTTAAATTGTCAAATTTTTTAATATCAGAAATATGATAGCAGAGTAGCGTAAACAGGATAAACGAGCATAGCAGGATGGTTAATCATGATTCAGGTATGCAATTTTCATTCAGCAAGTCCCTTCCACATTGCTGTCCTTCATACCCAGGTAACTGGAAGTTACAGATACCTGTTTCTAAAGCAGTATCATGGGATGGTCTAAGGAATTTTTCAATGGATATGATTATGATTAAATCAACAATAAGCCATTTCTCATCTAACTTCGTGCAAATGGTTACAATTAAAGGAAGCATTGAAGGGCATACTTGCACAGAGAGGGAGAGGCAGTGAGTCAGAAAGAGACCTCCCATTAGCTGGGTCTCTCCACAAATGGCCTCCATGGCTGGAGGTAGATTGGTCTGAAGCCAGAAGCCATAGGCTTTCTCTGGGTCTCCCACATGGATGTATAAGCCCAAGCACTTGCCTGCTCCTCCACTGCTTCCCCAGACACATTAGAAGGGGACAGAATGGAAAGTGGAGCAGCCAGGACTCAAACTGGTGTCCATACAAGATGCTGGCACCACAGGCACTGGTGTTCTTTTCTCTAAAGATTTATTTATTTTTATTGGAAAGTCGATTTACAAAGCGAAGTGGAGACAGAGAGAAAGATCTTCCATCTGCTGGTTTGTTCCCCAAGTGGCTGCAATGGCTGGAGCTAAGCTGATCCAAAGTCAGGAGCCAGAAACTTCTTCTGGGTCTCCCATGTGGGTGTAAGGCCCCCAAACTTTGGACCATCCTCAACTGCTTTCCCAGGCCACAGGCAGAGAGCTGGATGGGAAGTGAAGCAGTTAGGATGTGAGCAGGGACTATATAGGATCCCGGTGGATGCAAGGTGAGGACGTTAGCCACTATGCCACCACACCAGGTATTGGTTTTCACCTGCTGTGTCATGACATCAGACCTCGTCTCATAGATACATGATGACCGGTAAAATGAAGGTTAATAGGTTTAAAAACTCACTGAAGAAAACATAATACCATGAGATTTCAGTCTTCGCATTTTGTATTAAGATCACCAAAGAAACTGAATTAATCACCCTCAGAAAGACTTGAGATTGAATTTAAAAATGTAGATGCTTTACATAACCACTAAGCACTCTTGAATCCATGTTAAATGTTGAAGTATTTATAAATATTTCTTTAAAATATGCAAATTTTCTGAATTCATGCAGACAGGTGCAGGAATACACCATATGCCAACAAATTGTCAAAATTTTTGACAAAGAGTCAACAAATTGTGGCAATGTTTTTAAAAGGGCACAGGCCTTTGTATGACCTAAAAATCCAGTGCCAAGGAAGATCAGCAACTCCATCTGCATTAACTCATTTTAAACAAAAAGATTAAAAAAAGAATTCCCATCTTTCTGCAAGTGTCATTTGGCTTGCCAAGAAATCTAGTCTTGTAAACCATTATTATGCCTGACTTACTGTTAAAAGATTCAGGACCAATAAGCGGTTAAGGTGTAGTAACCACAGTCTGAATTCTTATTCTTGAAGATGACTTGAGGGACTATGACCAAATCAAACAATCTTTATAAGAAAGGAAGAAAGGAAGAAAGGAAGAAAGGAAGAAAGAAAGAGAAAGAGAAAGAAAGAAAGAAAGAGAGAGTAGGAAGAAAGAGAGAGAAGGAAAGAAAGAAAGAAAGAAAGAAAGAAAGAAAGAAAGAAAGAAAGAAAGAAAGAAAGAAAGAAAGAAAGAAAGAGAAAGAGAGAAAGAAAGAAAGAGAGTAGGAAGAAAGAGAGAGAAGGAAAGAAAGAAAGAAAGAAAGAAAGAAAGAAAGAAAGAAAGAAAGAAAGAAAGAAAGAAAGAAAGAGAAAGAAAGAGAAAGAAAGAAAGGACAAACAATGAAACAGCAAAAGAAATTGAAGTCAGAAAGGAAGCATACACATGCTTTCTTGAAAAACTACAGCCTAAAACAGGAAACTAGAACAATTTTTTATAAGATTTATTTATTTGAAAAGCAGAGTTTCAGAGAGAAAGAGAGGGAGAGACACAAAGAGGGCTTTCATATTCTGGTTCATTTATTTATTTATTTTATTGATTTCTTTTATTTATTTATTTATTTTCATTGGAAAGTCAATTATATACAGAAGAGGAAAGACAGAGAGGAAGCTCTTCCATCCACTAATTTATTCCCTAAGTGGTTGCAATGACAAGAGCTGAGCTGATCCAAAGCCAGGACCGGGACATGAACCAGTGCCCATATGGGATCCTGGAGCATGCAAGGTTGGGAAGTTAGCCTCTAGGTTACCATGCCGGACCCTATATGTGCAATCTAAAGAAGTCAAAATCACAGAACTAGGGAGTTGATGGTATGCAGCAAAGGTGAAGAGAAAAGCAGAGATGATGGGAAAAATGAAATCCATGAAATGGAGGACAAATATAAGAATTTAAGTTATTTTAAAAGAAAATGTATAACATACAGTAAAATTTCCCAAATAATCTTGATTGGATATTCCAGATTATACAAACAGAATCTAAAATGCAGAAGCTGGGTATACCTTGGGAGAAATAAAAACATGATAACTGCCCTAGCTTATATCAAAGAAGATAAACATCCAATTTTTTAACCCCCAAATTAGAATGGATTAAAGAGCATTTTGAAAAAATGATCAATAGCTAAGTTTAAAAAATATATTATTCTCATTTTTTCTCTTTTATTTATTTTTTCAATGATCTTAGTTAATTAGGGTACAAAGGGTCAAGGGCTACTGGAAAGTGGGTAATACCATTGTTTCTACACTAATATCATTTTTCCCCTGTATCTGGGGTCAGGGGAGAAACAAAGGGAAAAGTCCCACCCAGCCTCCCATCTATCCTAGGTCCCCGATGTGAGGCATGCTCTGAGGGTCCTGCTCAATCAGTTTTGTTAGTTCAACAGTTCTGAATGGCTGCCAATCTCGCTGTTCCAATTGCGATGAAACCTATTCAGAATCCACTGGCTGACATGGTCTCTTTTCATGGTTGGGGTTCTGAGATCAGCAGTTCAGTTGGAGGGATCTCCAAAGAAACTTCATGTGAGATGATCCCAAACCTAATTCTTGTGTGAATTTGCCAGTACAGGTTCGGCACAGTCTGTCACCCCAATCAGCTTTTGCCCATGCTGGTCGTTGGAATTGCTGGGTCAGTTCTGTTTCCAGCCACTTGAACCAATGGATGTTGTAGTCCAGCTCGATCCTATTCTCATTTTTAAGGATTTACCTTTATTTTCATTTTAAATTCAGGAAGAGAAAAAGAACTTTTGGTGACTGGTTCATCCTCCAAATTCTTGCAGTAGCCCGCTGTGGGTCAAACTAAATCAGCAGCTCAGGACTTCACACAGATCTCCGTGTGTACGACATAGACCCAGCAGCTCAGGGTTTCACACAGACCTCCGTGTATATGACATGGACCCAGCAGCTCAGGGCTTCACACAGATCTCTGTGTAGGACATGGACCCAGCAGCTCAGGGCTTCACACAGATCTCTGTGTAGGACATGGACCCAGCAGCTCAGGGCTTCACACAGATCTCTGTGTAGGACATGGACCCAGCAGCTCAGGGCTTCACACAGACCTCCTGTGTGTAGGACATGGACCCAAATACTTGAGCCATCACCATTGCCTCCCGAGGACACACTGTGAGGAAGTTGGATTCAGAAGCAGAATGAGAACTCAGAACCTGACACTTGGGGATGGAATGTGGCCCTCTCAGGCGGCATTTAAACAGCTGTGCTAAATGCTAACCTCCAAAAATGCATTATTCTTAATATACTACCAAAGAACACAACTGATGAATCATAATTTGCTTTTAAATTTCAGAAAATAGCAAAACACTAATAAGTAATGACTAAAAATATTAAAAGTAGGAAAAGGACATCCAAATAGATCAGTGATAACCATAAATACAAAGGAGTAAACAATGAAAACACTTGGGATATTGTTTGCCAGATTCTGATGAAGTTAACCTGCTCACATGTGACCCCAAAGCCTTATTTGGTTTTTTTATCCAAGAGAAGTAAAATGGTGCCATGAAAATTCTGTACCAAAAGCATCTAAGAAACTATTTCTGAGAGCCTAAAAACAGAAAGGTCCTTTCTTTTTGGAGGGAGGGGAGGGGAGGATTTTTATTTTGAAACCTCCAATAATAGTATCAGATAAACAAATAGGAGTATATTTACACAATAGACTATTACTTGGCAAAAAGAAATACATGAAACTGGGATAAGTCACCATTGGTGATTCCTGCATCCCTGGTTTGAACCCCAAATCCTCTCTCTACTCCTTATCAGCTTCCAGCTAAGACACTATGGGAGGCAGCAGAAAGTTGTTCGAGCATTTAGTTTCTGTCATTCCGTGGGAAACCTGCACAGTCCTGATCCTCTGCTTCAAAGTGGCCAAGCTCCAGTTGTTACAGAAATGTGGAGAGCGAACCAGCAGATAAAAGATTTTTCTTCATTTTTCCTCTTACACTCTCTCTTTCTCTCTCTCTGCTCCCTCCCCATTCCTGTCTCTTACTTACAAATAAAACGAAAACAAGCCTATAAAAATCTGTAAAAATCAAATGTACTATGAGTATATGCCATAAGGTGAGTGAGTCTCAAATACATGATTTTCAGGTGATAAGGATCAGAACACAAACCGCTGGGATGCAAGGTATACACTTCATAGCCATGGTCTGATGGGCGCTTCAACAAGAAATGTTCTAGATCTTGCCTTGGATGGGAATGAGAGGAGCATGTGTATTTGGTAGAACTCATGAAACTGTACACCAAAGATATGTTCATTCCATATGCTGTAGGCAACATGTTAACACTTTTTAGAAGATTTATTTATTTTTATTGGAAAGGCAGATACACAGAGAGAAGGAGATACAGAGAGGAAGATCTTCCGTCTGCTGATTCGTTCCCCAAGTGGCTGCAATGGCCAGAGCTGAACTCATCTGAAGCCAAGAGTCAGGAGCCTCCTCCTAGTTTCCCACACAGCACAGGATCTCGCGGCTTTGGACCATCCTTGACTGCTTTCCTAGGCCACAGGCAGGGAGCTGGATGGGAAGTAGAGCAACTGGGACATGAACCGGCGCTCATATGGGATCCCAGCAAGTGCAAGATGAGGACTTTAGCCATTAGGCCACCACACCAGGCCAATATGCTAACTTTTTAAAAGATTCCTGTTTATTTGAATCAGAGTTACAGAAAGGGAGAAGAAAAAATAGTGGGTGAGAAAGAGAATCCTTCCATCTGCTGAATCGCTTCCCAAATGTCCACAATAGACCAGGAAGAAGCCAGGAGATAGGAGCTTAAACCGGGTCTGCAATGTGGGTGGCGGGTGCCCAAGCACTTGCACCGTCTTCTGCTGCTTTCCCAATAGCGTTAGCAGAAAGTTGAATCTGAAGTGGAGCAGCCAGGACTTGAACCAGAACTCATTTGGGATCCTGCCATCGCAGGGGTGGCTTTACCTTCAAGCCCACAGTGCTGGCCCCAAAACTTAAATTTTTAAAAACAGAGTCTCTGAGATAGATGCCAAATAATGTGAAGAAAACAAAACCCTGGCAAATTAAATCTAACACTGTAAAATAACAATAAGTAATCAGCAAATTACTTTTATTTACATCAAGTAAATTACACAATTTATCCAATCAAATAAATATATTTTAAAAAACACTACCATTTGAGGATAGCACTAAGGCACAATGGATAAAGTCACTGTTAGCCAGCCAGCCAAGCAAACGACATGAGCTCTGGTTCCTGTCCTACTGGCCCCAGTTGACAGATTCAGCTCTCGGCTAATGTGCTTGGGAAAATGCTGGAACGTAGCCCATGTAATTGGGCCGTTGTATGCACATGGGAGTTCCAAGCTCTTGACTTAAGCTTGACTGAATTCTAATTGTTCTGATCATTGAGGAAGTGAACCAGCAGATGGAAAATCTCCGTGTGTCTCTACCTTTCTCTCACTGTAACTCCAACTTTCAAATAAATAACTTTTGAAAAACAACTACCATTTGACAAGTGTTGAAGAATTTGGCAATATTCAACATTCTTTTTTTTTCTTTTTGGTTTTGGTTTTTTTTTTTTTAAGATTCATTCAGTTTATTACAAAGTCAGATATATAGAGAGGAAGATCTTCCGTCCGATGATTCACTCCCCAAGTGAGCTGCAACGGGCCAGTGCGCGCCGATCCGATGCCGGGAACCAGGAACCTCTTCCAGGTCTTCCACGCGGGTGCAGGGTCTCAAGGCTTTGGGCCATCCTCGACTGCTTTCCCAGGCCACAAGCAGGGAGCTGGATGGGAAGTGGAGCTGCAGGGATTAGAACCGGTGCCCATATGGGATCCCGGGGCTTTCAAGGCGAGGACTTTAGCCGCTAGGCCACGCTGCCAGGCCCTTGGTTTTGGTTTTAAAAAATATTTGGGTAAGATTGTAGAGAAATTCCCTAGATGTTAGAAATAGCTGCCACCTCACTGTGATACTAAAACATCATAGTTAATACTAGGTATTACAATTATTTTCATTCAATTCATGAATAAAGCAATTCCAATGTCTCAATAATTATTTCTGTTCTGCAGGATCTGATGTAGTATACATGAAATAACAAGAAGCATAAACATTGAAAAATTTGAAAGTGTTAACCTATCATTAAGATTTATGTAAGTGTAATTAGGCTAGATTATTGAATATGTGGATTGGCAGAATTTTCTATTATTAAAAAAAAATAAGTTTCATTTAATACTTCAAGTAAATTAGAAGTAAATTAAATTTTAAATTGCAACCAAAGAAGTAGAAAGCCACTGAGAATAATTACACATTAAAAATATATAATTTCATGGTGGTGAACAACATTATAGCTTAAATTCATAGCAAAGACCTTAAAATGAAAATAGACAAAATTTAGGACAAATAAAAACCATCCCTAAAACAATATAAAAATCAGTTTTGTATTTCTATTTTATTAAAAGCTGTGGAAAATTATAAACAAAAGACAAATATATCAACACCAAAAACTGAACAAAACTTGTAAGAAAGTTGCAAAATGGAAAGGAAAAATATTATTTGTTGTCTGTAAATTTAAATAATGAATTGCAGTTTTCATTATAAAAATCAAACTGACAGTGTGTAGAACAACACTGGTACCTACCTATAAGGGAGATGAGAACTGCCGATAGGAGAGTGAGCTGGAAAAAAATAGTTTTGAAAGATTGTGCTATATATGTTAGGAAGTTGAAAATGGAATGTCTAGAAATACAGTAACTTGTAGAAATTCATTCTCAAGAAATCTTATTGGATATTGTCGGGCTTAAAAATCATATAATGTAGCACTCTACAGGAAAAAACTAAAATCCATAAAATGTCCAACAATATGGAATTGATAGAAAATACTATACATTCTTATGATGAAGTGAGATAGAATTTTCAAATACATATGTCATGGTGGAAAATGTGGTTTACAGAAGGAAATTAAAAACATGATACTAATTATTTAAAATGATACGCATAAATATACTTAATAGACAGACAAAAAGGATGGCCAATTAAGCAACAGTATGAGGAAAGTATATGTGAGTGACATACTTAAATACACGTAGTATGGATTTTATCATTTTATCATAATTTGAATTATTTATAATCATATTTTATGCTTTGGGTTTTCTAAGTGGGATAAAATCATAAATTTTTGCAAAATAAGAAATATAAAGAATACAACACATTTTATGTATGACATCAAAGCCAGTTCAAAATTTCACAAAAATTAGTAAAACATACATCACTTTAGAAACAACATTCAAAAATAGCAACAAATTAAATTTTAAAAACTAGGAGCTGTGTTATGTTGCCAGATTGCAAGACAGACTAAACCAAAAAGTTATACAAAACCTGATAATACATGAATATAATAAAATTCCAACAATCTCTTTCCAGAGAGAATGGAATGTCACAAAATAATTCTAAAATGATTGAAAAATAAGTTGGAGAGAATATAGTTTTTATTTAATAATCATCAAAAAGATTTGTTCAATGAAATATTAAAAATAAACACAAGTAAATATAATTCAATATGGAAAAAGACTTATATTTTGACTATTAAAAATCAATCACTTCTTCAAGTGAGAAAAAGTCACAGGCAAAATTAAATTTAAACTGTATCATGGAAAATAAAAATAATTTTCAAAATAAATTAAATATAAAATAAAGGTAAATGCAAATTGTGAACGCATTCAATATATCAGAAACATATAATGGAAGATGTAAAATGCTGTAAAAAATTTTTAAAAAATACCAAATTCACTAGAAAATCAGCTCAAATCCTGGTAGTTGGACATTGAAAATGGGCTAACTGAAAAAAAACAGGTAATTGGCTAAAAATTTAGGATACAAATGTATCATGAAGCATTATATCTATAATCATGTTGTCAAAGAAAATATCAAATGGAAATATGGAAACTTACTGTTTAGCAAATGCAATAGATTGGCTACTATCTTTGTTGTGATTTTACATATTTTTGCCAAAAGGATAGCATTTTTTTAAACCAGAGCATGACTTTCTTTGAGTAATAGAGACAAGGATGCATAACAGTCTTTGTGATTGTCTGTAACTAATTTTGTCTACCTTAGAGGGAAATAAAATATTTTTCAACGATAAAAAAATCCCTTCAACGAGTGCCATCCTTTTCAAAGCTAGCAATAACAACCCACAAAGATCATCAATAGAAATAAATATCTTTGTTATTCTTCAACTGATCAAAGGATAAACACATTTGCTAACCTTGATACACTGTTTAAAAAGAAATGAGAAAAAAGTGAAAGAAGTAATTCTAGGCTAATCTCTGGCAATAAGATGGGCTAATTTTTTATTTTAGAATTGTGTGAGTTCTTGATGAAAAAGGTCAGAACGACAATCAGCTTTCCCACTTAATGTGAGAGTAGAGAGAGTGCTGGTGTCACTCTATGAAAAAAATAAAGGCAGTAGGAAAAGAGCTACCCAGAGAGGCTGTGCAGCACAGAGCTCCCTGGAATACAAATTGCTGTGCCCAGACAACAGAGTATATTTTATTAAGCGGAGTATCAGCAACCAACATGAGTCAGTGAGAGTTAACATAAGGCATGGTGATGTAACACGACCACTAATGTCTTGAAAATGCTTAACCCTGGATTTAATACAAGCTATCAATGCAGATACCTGTGCTAGATCTGATATTCTGTTGGCACTGGCTTAAGGAAATAGTCTCTAGGGTAGAGGCAGTGTTTGGAAGGTGGCAAGTACACAAAGAATAGGAAATGATTTAATGTGATTCTAGATGGTGCTTTTGAAGGGCCTTGAAAAATAAATCTTTCCCTACTGCTGATTATGCAGCATAAAGAAGAGACCCCCAAAATCATTGCTCAATGCTCACTTTATATTCAAGGTCAGGTGGGCAACAATCAGGTGGTATTATCTTCTCCCATACATACAAAGTCCTGTTTGGATTCAGATGTGAGTTTGCTTGATGTGCAGTAGAGAAGTTAGACAAGTAGAACACCAGCTTAAAATTTTCAGAAAAATAAATTCAAAGCCCTTGGCTGTTCAGGAAAGTTTCTGACCAGGATAAAGTTCATACAAGCCGATCTCCCCCTGTCAGCACCTCTGCCACTTCTCGAGATCTTGGATGAGAGAAACAAAATAGCTGAGTCTAAATGGAACCAGAGTTGAATATTTGCTCCCTGCAATTGGAACCTGAAAAGATGTTCTTCTAGCATTGAGGACTTGGTTGAATCCCACAAAATATTAAGAGCTAACATTGACGCTCTGTCCTTAATTCACCTCCCAATATCAGGCTCTTGTGGGTTAAGAAAAACTCAGGATGTCAAAATGGAATTTAGCATCTTCGTTGTGGTTGAAATTGTGATGTATTTTTGGCTTGAGGTTTTCTTCTTAATATTCTAAAAGTGTAAATTCATCCATTATAGAATATTTCTGAGAATGAAGAAGTGATTCTGAATAGAAGAACCTAGCTTACCAAGAAAGTGTTTCATTAATTCTTAACAGCAAAACAATAGACGGAAGATATGAGAATGCTTCATATAATTAGTACTGAATTTATTACAGATACTTCCCATGCTCGGAATCACAGGCCACGCTTAGTCCGACTGCTTCAACAATGAGGATCATAGACAGATAGCAGCAACGACAAAGTCCTTCCACACGTCTAAAAGATGCAAAAAACGCTTGTAAATCTAGGGACAGGGCAGGGGTGACTCATCAGCATTGTGAATCTTCAAAAGGACGAGTTGAAGCAAATGGTGTTTTGGGTCACACAATGAGCTTACACAAGCTGAGCTCATGGGTAAGAAAGGAGACCTAAACTTGATTAAGAACCATTGCTTTTTGAAACAAACTCTCAAGAGTGACACATGATCTTTTAGAATAATTCTAGGCAAAACAAATGCATTTTAATCAAGTTAAATATTTTTTGTATTTAAAGAAACAGACTTTTAAGTCTTCATTGTTGATAAGCCAACTGTTCCATTTTCAGAGCCTTAGCGTCTCCTCCAGAATTTTGAAATCTATGTCGATACCCAGTATTGTCCAAAACATGCGATTGAGCTGTTACTATTTTAATTAAACTTGCAAAGTGACACATTAAAAGCAGATCTAACCAAAGATATAATGAAGCAAGAGGTTGAGGCTTACAACAATATTAACAACTAATGTTTTGTGGTTTCACTTCAAATACCAAAAGAGATTGAATTGGAGTAAGAGCAGATTGGTTAATAAATTTCCAGAGGGAAAATAAACCACCTCTATTTTCAGTGTTTAAGTCCTCGGATAGAGGAGGAAGGGCCTTAGTTAAGTATTGTTTATAATGTTTTTCTAAATTTAACTCAGTGTAATGAATTTGGTGACACCCCAGGGATTTCTGTAGCAAAATCAGATTTTGCTCCCACGATATTTTATGTATGGAATATATAGAGAGCTGAATTTTCCAAAAATGTGCATAAAATTTTAAGAAGTAAATGGTGAGAAGTTCTTAACTCTTGGAAGGCTGAGATGACACCATTGCTACTTTGAAACACAGCCCATTAGTATGGCTAAACAAAAGGTTAATATGCCAGTTTCACTTCCTTTTTCCTGCAGCTCTAATTTAAACAAGTTACACACGTCAGTGATACTATATGCATGGGGTTTTGCATTAAGTTTACAATGTCAGGTTTGTTTATAAGAATCATATTTTTCACTGCTTGCCCCTGGGGCTCTGTTCTGGGCAGTTATCAGCTCCAGCCGGTACGGTCTTGATTTTAAAGAGACAGCCCTCGTTTCCATGAGTTCTGAATGGAGACATTTCAGATCTTGAAACAAAAAATGCTTAGTTTATATGTTCTGTGGTCTCACAAACTTACAATTAAGTTTATTTACTTAGCCATGAAAAGTGCACCCCTGTTTGCCATGACTGGCGGGTGGCTCCTGCCAGCACTTGGGAGACCAGCAGTTTTGACTCTTTCTCTCATAGTATCACTTATTATGTGCCAATGGTTTAAATTTCTTCTTTTCTCTCTCTGTGCTTGACTGCCACTACTGTGAAGAAATTGCTTCATAACGCCTTTGAGGTAATTTGCCATGTTTTTGTTCCTATTTGGAAATTTTTACTCCATTCGTAAACCTAGTGTTCTCACTTGGGGTTAATAAGGGACAGAAATCTTTATAGTCTTCTCTTCCATGGTGGAAATTTTGGCTTCTGTAATTTATATCCAGCCATAACAATGCTTATAAGCAATTGTGGAGCACAAGACCTCCCAGCCATGGATCTGCTGCCACGTCAAGGAAAATGCAGAGGCTTTACCAAATATTTATGAGGAATAATTGAACGTATTTTCTTTACAGTCCATTCACAATACTGGTGCAGTTTTTACTTTAGTCATACCACCGAATTTTCTTCCTCCACCCAATTTTTCTCCTTGTTAGCTAAAGAGCTCCAAAACGTAACATAAATGTAAACATGATGAGGCGCTGGAAACATACTATAGCTGACTTTCCCAGATAAAATATTCATTAAGAGCCTAACCTTTTTAAATACCACATGTTTGCCTTAATTTAAGATGATATGATGTTATGTATAACATGTTATGTTGTGTATGTTATATGTTGTGTATAAACTAAAATTGAAATGTCGATGAGGTGGTCACAGAAGGTGGTTAAGAACTCGCATTTACTTTTAACATATTGGTTACTCATTACTATGTCAATTAATTCCATAATGATGTAAATTTTTGCTGATGGTATGTTGGAACTTTTAATTGATCGGGATGATACTCTGCTAGCTCTGTCTTCAGACCAGAGAGGGTATACCTAAGAAGCCGTTGAACTTGACTGGACAATAAGATGCTGGACTCTGTGTTTGGTATATGCTTGCAATGGGGGAATCTCAACTGAACTTGAGCTGTGGTTATGCAACAAGGTGGAGGAATCCACCATGGTGGGAGGGTTTGGGGAGGGGTGGGGAGAATCCAAGTACCTATGAAACTGTGCCACATAATACAATGTAATTAATGAATTAAAAATAATAAATAAATAAATAAAAAAGAGCCTAACCTTTTATGGCATGAAAACTATGTGGATGTCTATCTGAGTCTTAAAACATCAGCAAACACTGTGGACCAAAGGTCAGGACTGTCAAAGCTAAATACTCATGCAGTGTCCAGGAACTATCACTGCAGGCAATGTGACTTAGGCCTGTATCAACCAGGCTCTTTGATATCAGAGAAATCATTGATGTCAAGCTCATGTTCGGCGCTACTCAGCAGGGCAAGCTTTCAGCTTGGCATCACCTACTGCTGCTACTGCTGCTACTGCTTTAGCACTTGGCCACTTGGTGCACCCTCCATAAAGCTCCCTCAGAGAGCTTTAAAATGTTACCAGCAACTTAAGATACTTGAACTTGAGATACTAACACATACCTGGTTACCCTGAGCAAAGCAAAGTGTCATTTGTAGAAGGTAGGTTACACCCAATTTGGAGTTGAGTCACAGTTGGCAGTGATAAAGCTGAATGAGGCACCACCCATGATGATTCATTGCATGGCACAGTAATGTCTATCTGCAGAGCTGTAGCAAGGACAGCCCCAGTGGAGAGGCTGTCAGAGCTTTGTCGGAGCCCATCGGTGTCTTCTGCAAGCACAGCCCCTTGATGCAGACAATTGTCCTATCACCTCAGAAATGACCAGCTCACCATCAACATCATCACCACCATCACTCTTTTTATTCCTAGCATTCACACAACGACGAATTGCCAATAGTTCCTGGCTAGCCTTTTAATTAAAATATAAATAAACATATGAGATGTCTCCCCTATACAGTGGAAGAGCACAATCTAAGATGTGACTATTTGCAGTTGTTATTTTGACCTTAGTTCCATTTCTTCTTGTTTCTTCAATGGTTCTAGCTCTTTCCTGTTGTGAGTAATGTTGGTGAAATAGTAAAGCAACATCCTATAGAGTTGAGGGAGTCGCGGGTGTGGGGTAGTGCTTAGATAATCTTGTTTATTCCCTTGTTTATTCTGCAGGGTTTTTACAATAGACATGATCACAGCCTAATCTCCTTACATATTTGCTGAAATTTTCTGCCATGTCCAACATCTCAAGCACTGCCAAGAAATCACCAGGTTCAGTTTATTGAAGATCACAAACATTTCTTGAATATCTTTTTTATCCCATTTCCCCTACAATTACAGTTAGGGCCCTGACAGACATGCCCTGCAGGAATGTAATTGTCTCTCACCTGCATACTTGCCACTTCCCTCTTTCCAGACCCATGCTCTATCATAATAACTCTGTGATCCTTAGAATAGGCCAAGCATTATGCGATGACATACCCTTCAGAATTTCATATTCATAATTGCTGCCTTGTTTTCCCCACTTTATAAATAAACAAATGCTGAGTATTCTAAAGAACTTTACATGTGTTCACTCAACTACTGTTTGATCCCGTTAGGATTTGGACCCAATTCTGCGTGATTCCAAGCTCAGTGCTCTAAAGAAGGCAACACAACTACCTTCACACTAGCGGCAAAGTCATCTTGCCATACCACAAATGTTGCCATTCACTGAAGTGTTCCAGAATCTGACGCTCCTCATCCATGGCAGGTGTGATAAAGTCTTACACAAGGAGACTTTCCAGAGCAGCCATTTTGTGGCTTTTTAAGCCAAATTCCTGGGTTATCATTATGCTTCTATTTGTTCCTGTCATATTTAATTGATTGATGTACTTTGAACAAGTGACGTGCTTGTGGGCCCACTAGTTCCTTCGTCTACATTAGTTCTTCCATCGGCAATGTTTGCTGTTTCCTCCCATCTGAAGAATTTCCCTCTCTCTTCCAAGAGCACCTGGCAAATACATGGTCTGGCTGACCACCCATGGATTCCCCGGGCCAAGCCCTTCGCCTCCTCCCTAGATACCCATCATGCTACGACATTTCACTATCTTGGTCCTCATCACATATCATGCACTAGGCACTTGTTGACATTCCTGTCTTCACATTAGGCTGTGACTTCTACTAACTGGTATGCTTCATTGGTTTCCACCCTTCCTGCCCCAGTTTATTCTCCCTGTCATTCATCAGTTCCTATGATTCCTCTACCACAAACCCTCCAACAATCCCTTATCTTATTTTTGTATAAAACTGGAAAGCTGCAACATAGCTCAAGAGGCTCTGATCATACTCTGACATCACATCTACTTTCCTTATTCCTTCTGCATCAGGTTCATCTAAGGACTCCATAGCCGTTCCATGAATAGTTCAAAAATACCAGCCACTCAAAATGCTCATGTTAGTCATTCCCTTTGCCTCAAAGGCTCTTCTGCCAGAGATCTACTGGAATGCCCCCTCACTTCATTCAAGTCTTTGTTCAAATGCAGCCTATCAGAGAAGCTTTCTCTGACCACATGGAAAAATCATAGCTATGAGCAATTCCTTTATGTTTCTTTCTATTAGGACTTACAAGTACCTGTCATACTATAAACCTTGGATGTGCTTTTCTTTGTCATCTGCCATGCCCACTGCAATGTAAGCCCCGTGAGGCAGGATAGGGAATGCTTTTTGAGCACTGTATCCCCGAGGCTTTCACCAGTGGCTACTTGGTAAACACAAATGAGTATTCAGTGTTTACAACATTTATAATTATACTTCAGGGCCTCCAAACATACTATATACTAGGTGACCTTTGGTGCAAATGACTCCACTCATGAACTCAACAGGTCAAAGAAACTTTCATCATAAAAATGAGAGAAGATAGTCCATTCAAAAGAATCACCCTGTATTAATGCTAGAAGAGAGCTAATTCTATTTCATAAGTATAAGTTGCTTTATTTTTGTAGGTTTATAGCTTTAGAAATGTGGTCATGCAATTAAGACTTTCTTGGATTCATCCCCGCTTACCCAAGGACATTGTAGAGTAGGATTTCCTCATCTTAACAGCTGGTTCAGAGCTCTTGTGGCAGTCCACCAGCAAGAAACATGAGGCAAGGATGAGTGGCAGTTCTAATTGACCATTTCTACCTGTGTTCCTCTTAGGACATACAATATGAACTGTCACAGCTTCCTGCCAATCACAAGAAATCTGACCTAGAGAACGTACCACCTCACAGCGAGGACTGTTTATGTACTTGATAAATTCAGTTTCCATTGCATTATCTTATTTTCAGGCCACTACAGAGAAAAGCATACCTAAGACAAAAATCATGAGTTTCATAGATTACACGGGATGACTTCAAAACTAGATACATCTTCTAGCTGCCCAAATTTGGGGCCATTAAACACTGGGCATCATCTAGTTTTCTTTTGTTCTTTGGAGATGTTGGGAAGTTTTTGCAGAATAGCAGTTTATTGGACACTTAGGGGCATGCTGTTTTATGATTCTGATGAATGAAAGCAACTGATTTTCTTGTTACGTGAAATGAAAGGAACTTCTGGATGAGCTGTTTTACTGTTCCACAAGGGGTTAAGGCAACAGCAGTTTATAAAGACAAGTTACATGCCTTGTGTTTTTTTTGGGGGGGGGATGTCTGACTCCTCCTTTTACAGTCAGTGAGAGGTTTTCACTCTGACACAATTTCAACAACACACATGTCACAAGCAATGGGGACTGGGAAGAGAGAAAGCCCACAAAAGCAAACTAACTAGACAGACAGGAGCTCATCAGTGCCATGTGCTTATTTTCAATCCCTGTGGGATGGTATTGCCATAATAAGGCCAGACACATGGATTTTTAAAGGCCTCTACAAGTGGTTAGTTAGCAAGGTGGTCACACATCCATCGATGTACTGACAGAGAAACTACACGAGAAAACATGCTGTTTCAGTTTGCAGCTGCCATCTCCACTCCATCGAAAGGCACAGCTGACATCTTCTCTCCCAAAGTTAGCAGGGGGCTATGGAAAAGATGATAGGGCTTCAGGTTTCCCATCCAGCCCAGCAGGTGGAGGAAGGGATTGTCAAACCAAGATTGCAAGTCCAAATTCTCTGTCTATGTATGGACAGGTGTGCTTCAGTTGTTCAAGCTTGTATCACTTAGCTGATTACTGCACAGTGATTCTGCAAGGAAAGAGCCATACAAGCTTTTATTGATATTCACAAATATTCTTGGTCCTTTCCCAGAGTAGAAATATATTTTCCTCTCATACTGATGAGACTTTAGTCTAAGTGATCTATTATGGCTAGTGAAAGAAGTAGAAGTGATGTGTGTCACCAACTTGAAAAAGTTTTAAGTCAATATGTGGTCCCCAAGTTCCTGTTTTTCTCTCTGAGTCATAACTTCATAAGTGGTTATGTCCCTAATGCCCAAATAAGAATTGGTCTTTGTTCCAGAGTCCGGTAGTGAAGAAAACATGAAGCAGTACTGACGTAGACTCAGAATGCATGGTGCAAAAAGCAACCTTTATTTAGAAATTATTTGCTACTATTCATAACCAAGCTGTCTCCGATGCAGTCACTTCCATCCGGAAGCTAATGGATCACCTGTAATAAATCTAAGAATGTTTGTTTCAGGGGTTCAAGCACTTTGTTTCTCTTGTCATGCTCTCTTTTTACCCCTATCTTAGTTTTGTTTGGCTTGGATCTCTCTTTTTGTTTACTAGCATACTCTTCATGAAGTAAGGAAAAGGGCAGATATCTAGACCGAGGAATAAAAACATAACTGGCAGATTAAAGTGGGTGAGGTCAATTCAATAGGAAGAGGCTAACAGAGATTTGACCATTACAGAACATATTATTGTGTTTCAAAATCAATATATTGCTTTTGCAATGGACACATTTATCTAATCTTATATGAATATGTATGAGTATTCTACATACTCTTAATACTAGAAACACATGGTCAGAGAATTATATGGCAAACAGAACATATGGCAGCATAATAGATATAAAGAGAAAGAAGGTGTCCTAAACTCAAAGTGTCTGGAAATGAAGACAGAATTCAAAGTTTGGGATAAATGCTGAATATCCAGACTTAAAATCTCTACACGGGACACTTTTATTCAGTTCAATTGCTATTGATTCCTTCTTTGTCCACAGCATCATGTATTCATGTAAGAAGCAGTTTTGTAGCTCAGTTATCTTTATTTTTCATTAGTGAGAGGCAAGATCCACCCACATGACGTCCAATGAGCAAGATTTATTCTTCTCTTTCAGATGTTAACACTCAAACACCTCAGCAATCTCTAGATCTGAATGAAAGTTCTTTCACATTCTCAATTGCATCATTAATCACAGAGAGATAGCCACAGGAAAATTTTATGGTTTGACATCATAACTAGGAAGCAACAATCCAGAGCTATGGAAACTTGGAATTGTACACAAAAAGGCATCTGGGATGCTGAGGTCCCAAGGGGATGAGCAACTCATACAGAGTGATGGATTCAAAGTCAGCATTGCTTCTTCCCAAATGCTAGTCCTCTTGCTGAGGACAAGCCAAACTTAGTTAAGGGATCTAATTTGAGATTATAGAAATTTGTTCAGTAAAAAGAACACAGCAATGAGGCGGAATTAGAAAGACAAAAATCATAAACAGCAACACCTATTCAAAATAAGCTCTCTAGAAAACCCTAACACTCTGTCAGCCTTTGTTTGTATGCTCTCCGTGTGTCTGTTCTCTGTGGGAACTCACTGGGTAGTAATAAGGTCTTCCAAGAGATGAACAACTGGCTGTAGATCTGCTCTGCTCTCTAAGGTTAATCCAGTGCATTAGTTTTCAAACAAAGGATGTTTTGACTTCCAGCGAACTAGCAAAATTGCAACTGAAGTACAGAGCTGTAGTACGAGGACACTGTTCCACATTAGGGGATGTACAAGACAACCTTTCATAGGAAAGAATTCTCAAGTGCGATAAGACTGAGCGTTCTCAACTTGTGAACTAGAGTGAAATTCCTTCTTGATTATTAATATAGCTCTTCATATTTCCTTTGCTCTACATATAACTTAGTTTCAACCCTGTAGTGTTGCTATTGGTCATGCATTAGCACATCCATCTAGCTTGCTGATTGCTTCCAAGTCGTAAACCTGCAGACTCCTGATTCTCATGATCAAGAAACTCAAGCTCACGAGACATTGATTCACATAGGTTAAAATGTCACTAGAAACAACAAAGAGTGTCTTCAATCAGAGAGTAGATTCTACATGATGCCATATCGTTTAGAAGGTGGTAAAAATAGCAGTAATATTAAAAGCAAAATCCACTATTTATTGCTGGGTTCTGATTTTTATATACGTATGTTATCTCACTTAATCCTCCTTAAAACTCTTATAAATAGGTTGTGTTAGCCTCATTTTGCAGATAAAGAAACTAATTCTTAGGTTTTAAAAAAATTGCCCAAGGTCTTGTAGCCAGTAATCAGATTGGCCAGCACTCAAACCCAAGTCCGCCTAACCTCAAAACCCACTTAATCTACAGTGTGCTTTAGCCTATCCTTCTCAATATAAGTATAAAACGGTACATTCTATGTCACAGTAACACCAACAATGAATTAACTAAAGCATTGATGTTAACATGCATGCACCTATTTTGGCAAAAGTTTTCATTACTTTGCAAGACCAGAATCCAATACGTAAGGAAGCAAAGCTATGTGAATAATGAATTTTCATATTTTCAGTCAACAGTCTTACATTTTTAATGCTTTCTCAGACAAAAACAAATCATAGCAAAATGATTTGAAGAACCAGCATTCTAAGAAAAGTGTCCCACTCCAAATTGAAAACCCTAGTGTAGATACTCCAGATTGATGGATGCTAGGGTGCTACACAGATGAGTGATGGCCACAAATCTGTGCCGTCATTGTATAAGGTTTTAGTTTCAAAGGAGTGGGTATTTTCTGCTCAATGTTTCTACAGTTGCAGCCTAAAGACTGGAGCTTGTGGCCTACGGCTCAAGAATCTTACCTTAGAAGAAGAGTGAACTGTGTGTTTTCTTCATCAGCTCTTAAAATATTAGCTGAATTACTATAAATACATGCTACCATGTAATCTTCAGCGTTTCACCAAGTGGCTTCAAGGATTAGATACTGTGAGGTTGAGCAAAACGCGAGGATTACAAACTTTCACTATACTGCAACTTGAAGTTGATTTTTTTCTTTTTCTTGCTATTCAGAAACATATTTCTTGTATAGAATGTTTTCCTGAAGACAAGGAAAAGTCCACCAGCAGAAGTGAGGAAGGGCTCGCATGACATTGAGAAGGAAATGTTCCCTTGGCAGGAGACCTTTTCTCCAAATGTCACCTAGTTTTCATTTTTTAACTTAGGGTCTTTGATGTTCCTCTCTGTCAGCACACACATGTCCTCTCTCCTCACCCTGCTGGCAAGACCTCTATTCTTTATCCTGAGAATATATCTGAAAGAAAAAAAAAAGTGCTCCTTTCTCTGGCAGTATTTTATCCACTCTCACACCCCAGGTGTCATTTCTGCTCACCTGTGATGATTGGTTGTCATCCCCAAAACAAAGACTGGCTCATTTGGAAAGTGGGACAGAGCTGAGTCAGCTCTGACCCCTTGAAGTCAGATCAGGACGGCCACAGTTGTGGAGTACTGGGTTTGTGTCCACTCCACTTATGATCCAGCCCCCTGCTAATGTGCCTCAAAGGCAAGCACAAGATAGCCAAAGTAGTTTGGCCCTTGTCACCCATGTAAGAGACCAGGATGGAATTCAAGCCTCCTGATGATTTCAGCCTGGACCAGCCCTGGCCATTGCAGTTATCTGGGTAGTGAACTAACAGATAGAAGATCTCTGTCTCTGTATCTTTTCCCACCCTACATCCCAAACCAGTTGCCCTACCTTTCAAATGAATAAATAAATAAGTAATGATAAAGTCAGATCAGAAATAGCCTTCTTTTCTAAGTAATCCCAGCTCATCAAATTTCCCATTGGGATTGAAACTTCTCCTCACTGGTATCAGAAAGCCTTTTTAAATGCGTACTGACAGTGAAACTAACTGGATTGTTCTTTAGTCCTATGATATCTTGTATCTGTCTTACCTGTGTTAGATCCTGGGAAAATAATTAAGGTAGCTGAAATCTCATGAATTATGGTGAATAACTATAATATAAAGGATGTTTCTTACTAGATGTGAGACTCTTATCAAAACGAAACCCTGTCCAGGTAGATCTGGAGAGAAAGAACATATCCAAATAAAGCATTCCTTGAATCACGCATCACAACCCCTCAGGGAGATCTTCCAAGGCTCCTGCTAGGAGTTCATTTAGCCCTCCCCTATGGATTTCCCCGAAGAAGTCATGCAACATTCTGTCTGTGCATCTTTTACAGCAATGACTACTTCTTCATTTCATCTTTAGTGAAAGTCCTTACAATGGAGAGAAAACATGTTTGTTTCTATCCCTGCAGCTAGGGCCAGTACCTGGCACATTAAAGCCAGGCAACCAATGTTCATTGATTCAATTGATTAGCCAGTGAATTACTAACACATACATCAAGATATGCTAAATAAAGACAAGTGGTCTGGGATTTAAAGCAAGGCTAGCTAAACACAAAATGTGATGATAAAGTAGAAGTCTTATACTGTGGATCTTAAAAGTGTTCAAGGAAAGTATACATTATTTGTATATGACAATATGCAAATTGCATTGATTTCAACAAAAATCTTTACACCAAAATAAACCTATAATGTTATCCCAAATTTCCCTGCACTCTTGAAAAATTATTCTTAGAATTTTATTTGAAAGGTAGAGAAACACAAGGAGTCATCTAGCTGCAGATTCACTCACCAAGTGCCTGCAACACCAGAAGTTAGAATCTGGTATATTAGGACTGTTTCAAGAATTTGTCAACACATTTTTTAAAGATTTATTTAATTTTATTGTAATGTCAGATCTATAGAAAGGAGGGGAGACAGAGAAGAAGATCTTTCTACCGTTAATTCACTTCCCAAGTGGCCGCAATGGCCGGAGCTGTGCTGATCCGAAGCCAGGAGCCAGGAGCCTCCTCTGGGTTTCCCACACACATGTAGGGTCCCAAGACTTTGGGCCATCCTCAACTGCTTTCCCAGGCCACAATCAGGGAGCTGGATGGGAAGCAGGGCTGTCAGGGTTAGAACTGGTGCCCATATGGGATCCTGGTAGGTGCAAAGCAAAGATTTTAGCTACTAGACTACTGTGCCAGGCCCTCAACACATTTTTTAAGTGCACATATTTACAGAGAGACAGAGGAAGAGGGAACACACACACACACACACACACACACACACACACACACACATACACACACACAAAAGGGTGTGGAACAATTCAGTCCCCAAACATAACAGCCATGCTGGGCCATGGCCAAGACCAAGAGCCAGAACACAATGCAGACAGCCCACATAGTTGTCAGCTCTCACTTCTGCCTTCCCAAAATCCACACTGGCAAGAACCTGAAGCCAGGAGCCAGAGCTGTGAATGAAACCCAAGTCTTGTGGTGTGGAATGCTACTATTTCCATCTCAAGATTGTAAGTGGAGTTTTCAATACATTTTAAATCAAAATTTTGCTTCTATTAGCCATTGTGTCAAGTAGCAGAAGTATCCAAAATCAAGTGGCAACCTATCCTCCCAACCTTTTTTTATGACTTTGGCTAGCATTAGTACCCCAACTATTTTTCAAAGGACTTTTGCATTGGGGATCCAAGAACCAGCTGTCTAGGACCTGTTTTCCTTAGCATTCCTCCATCCCTGGTTTTATTTTACATGAAAACTGCTTTTGTTATTTGCCACCATAATTCATCCCTTTTGCTAATGAGTGTCCCAGCTGATTTCCCAAGGTAAAGCTGTATTTATACAAAAACTACTAACAGAAAACAGTGCGAGGAACTAGAGAATTCAGTGTACATTTCTCTTGACAGTGATATAGATACTTGGAGTCATGTTTAAGATCTAGACATGCTCTTTTTTTTTTTTTTAGGTTTGTTTTTTTATTTTTATTTATTTATTTTTTTATATATTTATTATTTAACTTCAGTAATTACATTGTATTATGTGACACAGTTACATAGATACTTGGGTTCTCCCCACCCCTCCCCAAACCCTCCCACCATGGTGGATTCCTCCACCTTGTTGCATAACCACAGCTCAAGTTCAGTTGAGATTCCCCCATTGCAAGCGTATACCAAACATAGAGTCCAGCATCTTATTGTCCAGTCAAGTCTAACGGCTTCTTAGGTATACCCTCTCTGGTCTGAAGACAGAGCCAGCAGAGCATCATCCCAGTCAATTGAAAGCTCCAACATACCATCAGCAAAAATTTACATCATTATGGAATTAATTGACATAGTAATGAGTAACCAACATGTTAAAAGTAAATGCGAGTTCCCAGTCACCTTCTGTGACCACCTCACCTATACTTCAATCTTAGTTTATACACAACATATAACATTCAAAACATAACATGTTATACATAACATCATATCATCTTAAATTAAGGCAAACATGTGGTATTTAACCTTTTGGGATTGGCTCATTTCCCTTAGCATTATGGTTTCCAGTTTGGCCCATTTGGCCACAAAGAACTGCATTTTGTTTTTTTTAATAGCTGAGTAGTATTCCATGGAGTAGATGAACCATAGCTTTCTTATCCAATCCTCTGTTGATGGGCATTTTGGTTGCTTCCATGTTTTTGCAATTACTGATTGTGCTGCTATGAGCATAGGAGTGCATGTTGGTTTCTCATAAAACAAGTGTTCTGGATATATTCCTAGGAGTGCTATTGCTGGATCATACGGTATGTTGAATTTGAGTTGTTTGAATATTCTCCATACTGATTTCCATAGAGGCTGTACCAGCCTGCAGCCCCACCAGCAGTGGAGTAGGGTTCCCTTTTCCCCGCAACCTCGCCAACAAGTGTTGTTGGTGCTTTTATTCATGTGGGCCAGTCTTACTGGTGTTAGGTGGTACCTCATTGATGTTTTAATTTGGATTTCCCTTCATAAAGTCTCCGTTTGCCCCATAATTTGCTGCCAACATATAGCTGAGATGAATGATTGTCCTGTTCTGTCTTCTGTCTTTTCTTGGTTAGAGTTCTGAGTCCAGCAGTTTGATTGGGGAGATCTCCAAAGATACTTTGAGGTATTCCCAGACTAGTTTCTTATATGTTCTAGCAAGCACAGGGCCCGGCACAGTCCATCACCCCGATCAGCTGGTGGTTGCAATTGCTGGGTTGGTTCTGTTTTCAGTCCCGAGTTGCACTGGAACCAATGGGTGTTGCAGTCCAGTCTGGTTCGGCCCTTACATCACCCAGTGGGAGCTGCAGCCTAGTAGGGGCGACCCACAATAACCCCCGCCAAGCCTGCCCCCTACCCTGGTTTGCCAGTATGTGTAGCAGAAGACCAGTCTGTCCCCCCTCCCATTTGGCTCTGGTACTTGTCAATGGGTATTAAAGCTTAGTTCTATCTAACCAACTCAACCATCCAGCCCTCCCAGATGTTGTTGAGTGCCTCTCTATCTAGCCATCCCAGCCCCCATCCTAGTTTTCATGCCCTCCCACGGGAATAGTGACCCAAGAAGGGGGAACCCACTTTTCCCTCCCAGGTCTCTCTGTCCCGGTTTATGCACTCTTTAGGTGGTCCTGAGATTTGACTAGACAGAATTAGTCCCCAGTGCCAGCTTCTGCGGCCAGCTGATGCTGCGGCCCTGATCTAGTCCACATGCAGCGCACAGGTGTTATAGCCTTGCTTGGTCGGGTCTGTCTCTATCCCAGCCAAAGCTCTCCAGTGGGAGTAGCTGACTGGTGAGGGGACCAGCCCCTTAATCCCCATGCTCTTTTATACGGAACCGGGTATTGAGTTGGTTCTCACAAAAATTTTTTCAACAAATGTTCATTGAGCACCTACTAGGTGGCAATCACTATGCTATACTAAGGGGCCACATTGCACATCACTGTGGCATTCGCTATTTACTAATTCATGTTTTATTTACTGATGTAAGACTTCCTTTCCCAAATGAAGTCTAAGCTCCTGGAGAATATGCTTTCCCCATAGTTCCATCTCCGCCTTGCATAGGCCTTGTACTAGACAAAGACAATCATAATGTGAAATTTCATTTCTGGGTGATGTATCCTCATACATACATGATATTTCATCCAGACTTTAAATTAAAACTGGTTATTTAACTTGCAGAACTTAGTCCTCTCTATAATTCTATTTACACTGAATAATTATTTTACTTCCAAAGTAAAAAGTTAGGTTCTTAACATTAAGACTGAAGTTCTTCAAAGACAGGACTCCGTGCTTTCCAGGGCAATGCTGGGCCTGTGATACGTGCGTGACGGGAACACGTAGTTATGTCCAGGACATTGCTACCATTGCAGGTAGGCACACACAGCAGAGAATACTGTGCATAGAGTGCTGCCAAGAACATGCCCATGAGGACACCTCAGAAAGTTCACGGTGGGGCTGGTGCTGTGGTGCGACACACCAAGCCAGCTCCTGCAGCATCACCACCACATGTGAGTGGTAGTTTGAGTTCTGCCCTGTTCCACCTCCAGTCCAGCTCCCTGTTTTTGCACCTGGGACAGCAGCAGACGATGTTTCAGTCCCTGGGCCCCTACCACCCACAGGGGAGATCAAAATGAAGTTCCTGGCTCTTGATGTCTGGCTTTGTCCTGGCCCAGACCTGGCCACTGTAGCTACTATGGGAATGAGCCAATGGATGAAAGATCTCTCTTATTCTCTACCTCTTAGTGACTCTGTCTTTCAAAGAAAAAGAAATTTAAAAACAGTTTATGGGAAATGGAAATAACATAACCTTATTTTGGCACAAAAAAATGTTGAAATCCTTGCATAGTGTTTTGCATAATGTACTTTTTCCATGAACTTCTTTGAGTCCTTATGTATCAGGAGAACAAACCAGAGGATGTTGAACCTGTAGTTTGTTAGTATAAAAGCAATTAAATACGTGTAGCAACTGAACACATACCTTGTGTATAGTACTACTTGAGGAACTAATTTTTTACATTTATTTACTCTTACTTCATTTATATTTAGGTAGTGACTACCCTATTCAAGAGTAGAGCCTATAGCTCGGTGTTGCCACTGGTTAGGTAGGTGCATGACTCCAGAAACATCTAGTTCCTTCTCTGGGCCCCATATTCTATCAGAGAGAAATGGATGGAATAATCTGTCAATTCTATCCCCATGTACAATGTTGTGTGAGTCAAAATGCAAGAATTATCATTAAGACGGCTCTAGCACCATATGCAGCTAATATATTAGTTGGAATTAGCTGGTGTAAATATGCAAATGCTAGTTCTTAACCTACCTGTGCTTCAATTCTTTCTTTTACACAAAGGAGATAATAAGAGAAACTGCATTTAGGGAGTATTATCAGGATTAAATAATTGAATAAATATCAAGGAGTAACACAGTGGCAGATGCAGAGCCACGATAAGATGTTAGCCATTTCATGATTGTAATTAACTAGCTTTGAGAATGATCTAAGTCTTTTTAACTCTCTCTGGGCTAGTGTCTTTGCAAGCTATCATCTTCACAACATGCAGATTTTACAAGAATAGAAGGAGATGGCACTGAGGATTCGGAGTATTTTTATTTTTATTTTTTAAATTAATAATTATTTTTATTTTTGATGATTTTGACATAGTTGATTAGGGCGATTAGGGTCAAGGGCTACAGGGAGGTGGGTGAGATCACCATTTCAACATTCTCATTTTTTTCCTTCCTGAATTTGAAGAAAGTGGGGAGACATGGAGAGAAGCCTCACCCAGTGTCCCATATGCCTCTGCACCCTGGATGCAGGAAGGCCACCTGACACCACCCCAGGGTCCTCGATGTAGGACATGCCCTGAGGGTCCTACTGATATGTTTTTAACATTGGCCTCTGGCCTGGCGTGATAACTTAGTGGCTAAAACCTAACCTTGTATCTGCCAGGATCCCATATGGGCGCCAGTTTGTATCCCAGGTGTTCCACTTGCCACGCAGCCCACAACTTGTGGCCTGAGAAAGCAATGAAGGGCAGCCCAAAGCCTTGGGACCCTGCACCTGCATGGGAGACTCACAAGAAGCTCCTGACTTTGGATCAGCTCAGCTCCAGCTATTGCGGCTACTTGGGGAGAGAACCAGCAGACGGTGGATTTTTCTCTGTATCCCTCCTATCTATATATTTGCCTTTCCAATTAAAAAGAAAATTATAAAAATAATTTCAGCAGAGGAAATAATGCTGCCACTCTTTAGGAATTTATTCTCTTTCACATTCTTATTCTCTCTCTCCTCTCTCTCTTCTCTCTCTCTCTCTCTCTCTCTCTCTCTCTCTCTCCCCTGCCCACCGATCTATACATACACACTCTCCTGTAGACTCAGGCTGCCTCACTCTGAATTCCACCTTCCTTGCTTTAAGCCCATGTTAGCTTGTCTGCAAAGGGAGGATGGAAGGAGGGGTATCTGAGAACTAAATGAAAATGAAGTATTTAGCACAGTAACCTGGCACTCAATGCATTAAGACATTGTAGCTGTTATTGCCCATTTTTAATGTTGGAGCCTAGAACAGCTGCTTTCCTCTGAAAGCACAATTATTGACTGAATTGTGTGTAATATGTGGGCAGCAACCACTGAGAGGCCGTGGAGGATGTAGTTTCCTGGTTTTCAGGCTCTGGTGGGAATTCCGAACTCCTCTCCATTTTGAAGTCACCCAGGAGAAATCCTTACAGGTATCAGGCACTAAGTTTGCAGATTGCCTAAAAATGCAATTCTGAATTCAAAAAATGGCTCTACTGAGAAGGAGGGAGGAGAGATGGGTAGACACAGCCTGCACTCATGAAGGGGCTGGTGGGCAGGGGTTAGGATAGAGGCAACGACACAGGGGGATGAAAAGGCGTCATCATTCCCTGGGTTTCAGAATTTTCCTAGGCTACTTTTCAGGGACATTACACAATGTTTATAGTGAAATCTACATGGAGAATGCTGGTAGTTCTGCTACGTACTTGTAATAGTTTCCTTCTTCCATCTTAATTGTACCACATGATCACTAACTCTGAGGACTCCTCTTTCTCCACTCTGGTATGAAGATTTCCCTCTGTGATGTCTCCTTGAAACCAAACTTGAGTTTTATTTGGTAACATTCTTTACACTGAATGAAAAGAATTGGTAGTCATCAGGGGCATCACAGTTTCGTGAAAGACAACCTATATTACCCTAAGTAGGGCTTGGAAGTATCCAACACTCAAAATCGCAGAAAACCAACAAGGATGTTTCCAGGGACAGCCGGACTGACTGTGGGGCCAGGTGGCTGCCTGTAGGCAATAGCTCCAGATCCACAGGGGTCCCAGGTTGTCCACCCACTGGCTTGCCTCAGTCTGTAAGATCATTGCTGCCTTCTATTTGAATCACAGGATCAAAGACCTCAGAAAAGATGAGAATGCCATAAAACCCCATCAGATACTCACACTTTGGAATGTCTTCATCAGAAATCCAGAGGTATGGGAATGAGAGAGAGGGGAAAAGAGGAGAAAAAGAGAGAGAGAACCAGGGTAAGTGGCCCATAAAAACACTGGAGTGCTGCCAAACTGGGAGCTTTCCAGCGGATACACATCAGGGAGGCTTGTTTGAATATTCTAGGACCATCATAGGGCAATGGGTGTGGGGGAACAGGAAAGGGCAGGTATGAAAACAAGAAAGGGAGGGCCTGGGAAGAAAAAGTTCATCTTTAATACCATCATCTGCAGTGCTTTGGTCAGGGAGCAACTAACTGTCTTGTAACATAAAGAACTGGTCATGGTAACCCCATAATTCATGGAGTTTATTTTCCCTTTCAGCAAGTTGCAACTGTGAGCCTTGGGGAGTTGGCAACACTAGGTGAGAATGCTGCCAGCAGGAGGCAAGCTCTAGGACAACCCTGCGTGGGTCATTCGTGCTCAGACCGTTCTGCAGCCTTGCCTTGTATGGAATTGGAATGATGGCGCTCCTCTCATCAGATGAAGTCCTCCTCTAATGCCTGCTCAATGTATCAGCCATACCCTCCATAAATGCCTATCACAACTGCTCCCACAGCACTGAAGCAACAGTAGCACCTCAAAGCCACACCCTCAAGGGCTTGTGTGACTTAGCAGGACTTGCTCACTCTCCTGCCTGACCACCGTTCTTGTCATTCCAGGAAGTTTGGGTCCTCTCTGAATGCCACATGCCTCTACTGCCCCAACTGTTCAGATCATTCAATAAACTAACACTGGAACAGATGTGATTGCTTTTAAACGTCAACTCTTTGCCTTCAATGAAACAGTCAAAGAGACCTGAAATTTCTCAGCAGACACTGGTAGTTAAACAAAGCATTTCACAAACCTCTGAAATAAAGACGCTATTTGTTTATTTGTTTTCATTATTCATGAAATGGCTTTAATCGGAAGGCTGATGTTCGGAGGCGAATGTGCAGCTCCAACATGGCAGAGCTCACGCTGTGTTGAAGCTGAAGATGTCACCCGCGATAAACATGAACTGCTGTGACAATGGGAAGCGGAAGGTGAAGAATCACCTCTCCGGGCAGGGTGGGGGCTGAACGCAAGAGAAAGAGAAAGATGCATTTGATTGTGTTTATAAGATTCATTCACAGCACAGCAGGCAGTACTCACACTATAATATTCACCCTAACGCAGATAATTTGATTTTCAACCTGGTTATCATGCATTCAGACATAGCAATACACGAAAATATATGCTTTAGCAGTGCATTTTAAACAAGGTTGCACACTTTAAGTCGGAATATATTAGAGGTGAGTGTTGAAGTTAGCAATTGTGGAAGTCCTAAAAATCTCCATTCAGCACATGACATGTGTTTTGAAATTACTCACCAAAATTTACAATATATTCGAGCTGCTGATACAGTATCCCTGTTGATGATTGATACATGATAGCTATAAATAGGTAACAGTAAAAAGAAGAAGCTTGCTTATTCATTAAGTTTTTAATGGTTTAAATAGTCTTTAACTTTCCTTAGAATCAATCCCAAAGTAAAATGGAAACAATCTTGTTCAGATACGTTGAAATCATAATTATTTCTAGCAAGAGATAACCGATTAGTTGAATCAATCACCTCATGTGGGGAACAAGGAAACTGAAAGGCCTTTTTCAAGACCCCACAACTTCATCAGTGAAGGAATGAGGTTAGACTCCGTGTGGTCTCTGCTAACTAAGTGAAATAAATAAACTGTTGGAATCAGTCCACTGTTACTAGATAGTTAAAATCCGAGCTTTCTCTTGCACACATGGAACACATGGGTATCCCTACCAAGACTTCACGGATTCCGGCTCCCGTCATCAGCCAACACATGGGAAAGATTAATTTGTTACAGAGATTGCTTCCCCATTGCCCTCATTCTGTTATTGGTAAAATAAAGGGTATTTTTTTGGCAATGGGGAAGTTATAATGGATAGCACTGGTCTTGGAAGACCTTGGTCTGTTAATACTGTGGAGTGACCTTCTGAGCCTTGGTATGACTCGCAGAGAAATACAAAGTTAAGGCTCATAGATTGACTTTTCTTTTCATTGGTGATAAATTCCTTTGTCAAGTGTGGTGACTAAACACTTTGATTTGAGTCCTGGGTCAAACACTCGAACTTTCCAAGCTGAGCACAATTGCTCCCTGATGCTAGAGGAACAAATAGGTACCTGGGTTGCATCAGGAGAACACGCAAGCCCCGGAGGAGGAGAGGAGTCAGACAGATGGGAGAGGCAGCACAGCTCTCGCAGGGGGCTCTATATGTGCGCTTGCTTTTCCACTTTGTGCCGTGCCTACATTTCCTTCACATCACAAGCCAGAAAACAATTTTGGTCACAGAGTTCTGAGCAGTCTCAAGTAGATGGATGGCGAGAGTCCAGGGTGCTTGGAGAACCACTTTCTTTTTACTTTATTTTATTTTTTTACTTTTATTGGAAAGGCAGATTTACAGAGAGAAGGAGTGAAAAAGAGAAAGATCTTTAGTCTGCTGATCCACTCCTCAAATGACTGCAGCAGCAGCAGGAGTTGAACTGATCCAAAGCCAAGAGTCGGGAGCTTCTTTTGGGTCTCTCATGTGGGTGCAGGGTCTTAAGGTTTTGGGTCGTCCTCAACAGGCCACAAGCAGGGAGCTGGATGGAACGTGGAGCAGCCAGGACACAAACCAGCCCTCATATGTGATCCCAGCACATGCAAGGTGAGGATCTACCCATTGGGCTATTGTGCCAGGCCCCAAACCCACTTTCTATGAGGACTCCGGTGACGAGAGATGGGAAGCTCATCTTTCCTCCTGTGAGCCAAAATAAAACTTTTGGGATATAGGCCACCTGAGAGTGGCCTGAAACAGGAATTTTCAAATGCTAAAAATATGCACTTTGAAATTGCCTTGTCATGAAATGTTCAAAAGTGAATTTGTTTCTGAAAGACTAGGAAGATGACAAATATAACTCATACTTGATTTCTAGCAAGAGCTGTAAGGCCCCAGCAACAGAGGATGCAGCCTGATTTGTCAATTCTTGATCCAATCTATCCAATTCATGTCCTTCTTCCAGCACATGCTAACAATGTGATCGTTGTTGCTTAACCCTCTTTGCACATCAGCTTCTTCAGTGATAAAACAGCCATGTCGCCCTTTAAGGTTGTGAGGACTAAATTAGTGTGAAGTACTTACAACAGTCCCTGGCACGTATTAAATGTTCATTAAGATGTTCAGTTCCATTTGTGATTCTGCCCTGATAGAAGCATTAGTACAAAATATGACAATGATTCTTCTTTATTTTCAATTATCCATAACCAGCACTGAAAGTCAGGCACTGGTATACCCTATGGTATGTCAAATAATCTGAGATTCTCTAGAAATCCATCCACACCCAAGAATGGGGGCCCATGTGCTGACGTAGATAATGCTCTTTGCTTTGCATCCAATGATGAATTGGAGTAACTCTTATTAGGATGAGAGTAGTGAAAATGGAATTAAATGGTTGTAGACTCAACCTCCCTTAGCCAAACATAAAAATGCCAGTGACATACACAAACATAAACACACACAGAGGAAGAGGCAAAAGCTTTTCGTCTTTTCTCCTCTCGCAGACGTATACTAAATTGTACCAGACAAAGGAGAAAATGGCTCTGTGCAAAGCGATGGTTTCTAGTACTGCTTCCAACAGAATGCACTCATTTTTCTAGACTCAGATCACTGGCTTAGCCAAGCCACCGTCTGCTCCCAGAGAAGGATTGCTCACTCCTGGCACTCAGGAGGCCAGCAGTGGGGCCACACTCACTGCAGCTTGTGTTGTGCTCTTGCAACCCCTTCCCCCCCACCGCCCCAGTTGAGAAGAGCTTGGCAGGTCCCTGGTGGGGTGCTTGCACCTCCCCACTGATGTGGAAATCACTGGGCTCAGTAGTGGTTTAAGTGTGTTGTTGAGGCTTTCATCAAAGCACCATACTTCCACCTCATGCTAAGCAGCTGGTGAATGTTATGTCATGTGCTGCAGATGGATTGGTGGTGGCAGGCCCAGGAGCTCACCACATCCGCTGAAACAGGTGTTTGACTCTGCATTTTCCAGGTGGCCAGAAGGCACCTGATTACTCCATGAGAGTAGAAGCCATACGGGAGAGGAACAGCTCCCTAGCATTGGCAAGAGCAAGTAGCCAACCACTTGGCTCTCCTCCATCTGTTCAACAGACATGCTCTTAGAGCCAGAATGTTTCCTTTGGGGGATTCATGCTTACTTTGAATTTTAATGGACGACAAAGAGATCCTGCTACCAGCTCATACTATCTTTTGGCCTGAGGGGTTAACTAGGTCGCCAAACCAATGTCCACTGGAGCTGGTGGTCAGCGCACCTCAATTTCCATAGCCCACCTACCAGAAGCACCAGGAGAAGCTGGAGGTGCCGCACAGTGTTGTACGGCTCCTCAGCCCTGGACCGGTGTTGACGAGCAAAGGATCCTTGCTGGTCACTGGAAATGACAGATGTCATCAGCAACTAGCCAGGAAATCACACAGTAACACAGAGAGCAACTGCTCCTTGGAAGGCAGAAATTAAGAACGTCTCAAAGCAGCTCGTTGGGCAAGGAGACCCATGAGTGAGCATCCAGCACCATCCACTGCAAAAGAGACAGTCACTCCCTGTACACCTGAGGTTTTCACAAAACGAACTCCTGAGACTACTCAGCATTCAAAGGCATTGCAAAGATGAATGTAGAAAATTGAAAACACTTTAATTGGAAAACTTTGCACACATACACACAAGCGTAGAAAATACTTAAAGCTAAAATAATCCCTGGTGAGGATTTTCCACAAGATCCCCAAAGAGAATAGGCAATTAAGATCCCTTAGCCTAGAAGTGACCCATCCCAGGATTTCTCTGCCAATAAACAGAGATCTGCAAAATGACCCATAAGCTGATCAGTGGAGCTATTGTCCGCAAGTCCCCTCCAAGATTCTCGAGTAAACTGAGGAATGAGAGACCTGAGTGAGAAAGGGCCACCTCATGGGACCATCTGCCCCAGGACTGGCACTGTGGGACACCTGCCCCTTTCCTTGGCTCCTGTGGCCTTGAGAAACAGCAGGAGGCCAGGAAGGCAGCTGTCAGCTGTCACATGGCACTCGCTCCTGGCAAGGGAGCAAGTCCAGAGGCAGCCAAACCCCTGTCATGATCCCATCAGCCCTGCAATGGTGACGCCTCAGCGGGCTGGTGGTGGGTCACAGGAGTGTGGGACTTGTCTGCCTTCTGCATCTGACTGCCCAAGTTACACCACTTCCCTTCCAGGAGACCCGAGAATACTTGGATATGGTTGGATATGACATTTCTTGAGCAAATTTCCTCTGTGTGAGAAACAACCCAAGGATTATGGACTAATGTCTTTCCACTACTGTTTTCATATCATTCATATTTTGTTATTTCAAAAAGAGCCAAATACAAAATGCACACACACACACACACACACACACACACACACACTCAGGCCAGCCTGCTTAAAACAGGATTTCTCAGCTTCAGCACTACTGAAAACTTGAAGCCAGATGACTCTTGGTCACAGAGGAGCTGTACATTTTGGGAGGAGGTTTAGCAACACCCCTGGCTTCTACTCATTAGATGCTATGGTATCTCCCACCCAGGCTAAAATGACCAAAATGTCTCCAGACACCAAGGCAGGGGTTGGGGAATAACATCAAATTGCCTTTGTTGAGAATTACTAAATTGAAATAAGGATGTTGAGCAGCTTCCTTTTGTCTTTGTCGAGCCGGAGCTGCCAGCAGTTTTGTTCTCTACCATGAGCTCTGGGGTCTGGGGATTCATTCTGCGGCTGTTGGAGCAGGTCTGAGATCTGCACACGTTTTGTTCCCAAGGATGGGTGGGTAGATGGGAGGGAAAGGCCCCAGGCTACTGTGGTGTGTTCATGGGCTGTGCCTGGGACTTGTGCATGCACATATATTCCAGGCCAGTGGAGAGGTAAGATCCCAGACCAGTACACATGCCAGATGACCATGTCTGGGAACCCGTCTACAATCCTGAGTCTCTGGTGGGCAGGCAGAGCTCTAGGCCAGCATGTCACCACACCAGAAGACTAGGCATGGGAAGCCCAGCCTGGGGAACCCATGTGCTCCTGGGCACAGGGACTATGGATTGCTCCGGGAAGGACATAAGGGAATGTGAGAGAGGGAAGATTACTGAGGGAGTAAGTTGCAGACAGGAATGACTTCTGGGGGATTGCCACTGAAAAGACCACTGTACTTGCAGATAAGCAAAGCGGCTGGACTGAGCAGTTAGGACGGGGAATGCCGAAGGACCTTATGGGTCAGACTGATGCACCTGCACAGGTGGGAGACCTGAGTTGGGCTAGTTAGCATCAACTATCACTAACCACCAGCCACTGGTGCACACAAAAGCTAGGGCTGAGGGCCTGCCTGGTGGGGCTAAATCATAGTACCTACCAGTGTGTGTAAGAACAGGGGATGAGTCACGTTAGGCTGGGCAATGACTCTAACCAGAATGTGCAAGAACTGGGTCTGGGAGCAGATTCTGTGGGAGATGTGTGGGCCTACCACTGTGGAACTGCAATTTCCACTGGTTTGCTTAAAGAGCAGAGTGTAGTGACCAGCTGAGCTAGGCATGACCATGGAACCCTCTGACATTCATGGGTACTGGGGTCAGGACCAGGCTGGGCTAGCCCAGGTAGCAGCACCTGCAGGTACACCCAAGAATAGGTTGTAGGGGCAGGCCACAACATCTATCAGTTCATACAAAAGCCAAGACAGAGGGGAGCGACTATGCTGGGTAAGGGCCTAGCATCTGCTGGCATTCGTGAGATCTGGATCTGGGAGTGGGCCTGGTAGGGGAACTTGGAAAACTCTCTTCTGGGCTATAGTTCACACTGGTGCGCATGTGATTCAGGCTTGGATGTTGGTTAGGCCAAGCAGGGTAGTTCCACCCACTGGCAATGTATGGGTTGGTTTCAGAGGGGGTGGACCTGACATGGCCAAACCAAACTTATCTCATTGCATATGCAGGAGCCAGGTTGGAGTATGGTTCATGCTGGATTAGACTATCAGACCTACTGGTGTTTGAATGAGTCAGGGATGGAAGCAGACTGCTCAGAGCTAGGCTACAGCACCCATCAGCAAGAGTTGGGACTGGGGGCAGGCCATGGCAGGCGTCAGGCTGCAACCAAGACAGGGGATGGGCTATAGTGAGCTGGGTCAAAGCAACCACTTGCATGTGCAGGATCTGTGGAAGCTAAGGAGATGCCTCGGCATGGTTATAATTCCCTCTGGCAAGCTCAAGAGCTGGAATGTGGACAGTGATCTTGGTTGGACATGATTGCAGTGTCCCTTGGCATGGGTGTAGATTGGGAGTGGGGATGCCAGATTGGGCTAGATTCCAGCACCTGCTGATGCTCATGAGAGCCAGGGAGGGTGTAGGATGCGACGGGCTAGGGCTTAGTACCTGCTGAACCATACAAGAGCTGTATCTGGGTGTGGACCCATAAACTGGTTTAAGTGTGCTGGTTTAAGGTAAGGCTGGGCTGTAACACACAACCGTGAAATACAGAATGGTCAAGCCCACTGTTGTTGCCAGGACAGAAGCTGGACTAAGTCACTCTGGAAAAGGAGGCCAGGTCACATGCATGAAGACATTGTTGTTTCCACTGGACCCATGCCTGTACCCTTCCCTTCTATCCATCATTGAAGGGTTTGACAGTAGAAGCACGGTGACAGTAGCAGCATGGTGGCAGAGAGCAGACAGCAGGCAGGCAGAAGGCAGAGCAGTGAGAGGAAAGCTACATCTACTGCACTGCTGTTCAGGCTGATGAACCACTCTGATCACCACACAGTTTAAAATTATGGGATTCAGAGCCAAAGCCAAGGGATTTGTTTCAGCTTGGTAAATCCCCAGAAAAGGAAGTGTCTAAAACAGGCTGTAGGTGACCACACCCAGAAGGCGAGAGCAACAGACTGCAGAGGGCTTTGTTTGAGAGGTCTTGGAGGTCTGTGCACCATTCCAGCTTGGGGCTGAGCCTTGCAAGAATGAACAAAAATGGGTGGCAGACTGGAGACAGGAACAGCAAGTCATCCCCCATCCCCCAGTCTGCCTCCGGTCAATAATTGGAGATGGATGAAGGTACCCGCTGAATAACCTCACTTTGCAACTTTTATTCTAAGGTTTGACAAATGATGCCAGCGAAAGGTACAAGAAAGTGATTAAAACCAGCCCTTGCAAAAGCGAAATGACTATCCTGGGGCTTGAGTCTCCCTCCCTGAATTCCCCACCCCCCCCCACCACCAATCCCACCCCTGCACCCTGCCAATGCCTTGAGCTTTCCAGAGTTTTCTGGATTTTTCATATATGCTTCATTTTTTTTTAATCCAGTATCTTTCTGCTCCCCTCCCTCTACCTGTCCCTAATATGTGAGCTTGTTCTTTGGGACCATTTTAGCCAGTGGACTCCATGTTGTTGGGCTCAGAATGAATGCATTTATTTGACGTGCCAAAAAGCTCATCAGCTTGCTGTCAAGGCAGGAATTTTTGGTATGTATTTAGCAATAAGAACTTTCCCCGAAATCCTTACAAAGAACCCTTCCCATTGATGGAAATCACTTGGGGCTCCTATTAGAAACAGATTCACCGACCTCCAGAAGACACACTGAATCTGACCTCCCGCAGCCTGTAGTACCTGAAGAGCCCTGGAAAAAATCTCATCATCTGAGCAACCCAAGGAAAATGTTGAGCCTTCTCTACCACATCCCTTGCCGAGTGTTTTCTGCCCAAAGTAGCCAAGCTGTCGTGTGTCCTTGGATTGTTATGCCCTGCCCTTTTTGAGGCTGAGTGATTCAGCCAAGTAGGATCCAGGTGGCCACTCATTAAAGGGATCAATCCCTTCAAAAGCAAAATCACAGCGTCCAGAAAAATCACACACACAGATGTCACCTGCTCCTTGAACTTGGCCAGACAGTGAGCTATGCAAGGCTCTGTCCTTACAAGATCCCCAGATGTGGTAAGAAATGTCAGAGGGCACTGAAGCTGGCAAGGAAATGCATTATGCTCTGAAATCACAGCCCAGTCTTAATCTCTGCACCGTGACTCAGAGCTATTGGGAAATGTCACCCTGCCCTAGCTGCTGGTAAAGAGGACAGTCGAGTTTCCTGCACCACACCGACTGGCAAGCAAGTCACTCCCCCAAGCCTCCTTTCCAAGCATGCCCCAACCAGCTGCCTGGATAAAACAATGGCTCGGATACATGCTGCATGTGAGCACCTTAAGGAAATGCACTTTGGAATCCAGGCCTAAAATAACAAACTATCGGCCCCAAATAAACACGCGGCTCATCTGAATGCAAGCCCCCTCTTCCCTGTCCCTTCGTCCTTGGTGAAAGGAAATATAGACGACCCTTTTGGGTCTAGTGACTGAGCCTTTTGAAACCATCACTCTGCTATGAGACCACCTTAGATGCCACTTTGACTACTGTCTGCATGTTATTGGTGAATGATTCTAATAGAAAACATAGCTAACGTGAAGCTTCTTGATACCAGGCCTTAAAAAGTAAATAACAAAGTGATTCCAAAGAGCATTATCATCCCTGTCCCCATGTGTTTCCATACGTCTGATGTACGCTATCATAAACATGCTACATTTCAATACATCTCAATAAGCCTTGTGGAGAGAGGTAGGAAGACTAAATGGACTCTTTGCCGGTGGTGTGTGGGGAATGGTGGCACTGCAGATGCCTGTATTACACAGGGACCTAAGCCACTGCAATGTCTGCAACCCTCTACACCTGCTACTGTCTGTAGCACCTGCGCACGAGAGCACGGAGAATAACCGAAATGGAATATTCCTGAGACTTACGAAGCAGGCTAAGCTCATTTAAAATGGTACCTGTGATTAATGCAATCTGCTGGAAATGCTGGGGCAGATGGCTGTACTCGTATTGGAAGGCAGGCTGATCTGGAATACTGAGCAACAGTGATCTGTGGGTCCTGAGCCTGCTGTTTTCACAAAGGGACAGCCCCAACATGTATTTGGACGAGGGTCACAAGTGATCATTCAAAGAAATTCGAAGAAGAAAAGCTGTAAGGTGAAAGAATGAGCTTGGTGTTAACCTGTCTGGTTTATCACCTTTTCTCTGCCCGCCCCACCCCCCGCCAGCCTCTTTTTTTTTTCAAACTGTCCTTCAAGAGGCCTGAAAAGCAATTTTCATGCCATGGCTCTAAATATCAGTTTATCCCTCTGACAGGGTTCTGAGCATGCCCAGTAGGGATGATTTAACACTGCGCTGATGACTTGCAACAGAAGAACGTCATGTGAAAAGGTAGGCTGCCACAGCTAATGGGCTCTTGTTTCAAAGGGATGCAGTGTGTACATTACCAGTGTATGGAGAAGGTGCAGAAAGGCCCAGCCAGCCATTAGGAATGGAGTGTTGTTGATGATGAAAAGGCACTTTGCCGGAGAGGGAATGGTGGGAGAGAGAAGGCTTATCTGTCTTTTTGATTAGAAATGCATGCTTCCTTTCATCATCTGAGCTGAAAAATTGGCTTCTGCTCATGGTTTATGAAACCATTTTTCTTTTTCCTTTCTTCCCAGGTTTGCAAACTGCTTAATAAATTAGTTACTGTGAGGTACATGGGTGCCACAATAACCTTAGAGGCTTTTCCCAAATGCATCCTTAATATTTTATAAGTATTTAAATAGATTTATTCAATTTGAACCAGCTGATTTATTAACGCTGGCACTCTGGCACAAAAACGGGGTTCCATGCTGATTAAAGCCGATCAAAGGGAAAAGTTAAGAGGTGTTCCCAGCTCATATGAAGATTTTTAGGAGTTTGCATGAACTTCAGGATACAATTGAGCTAATGGTGCGTGGAGATGAGAGAAGCAGGGAAACCTGAGTGGAAGCTCTAGGTCTGTGGTCACGAGGTGTTCTGCTGTTCATTCATCCCTACAACCTACGTGATAAAGCATGTTAGGTACCAGTACCTTTCTATCATTCGGTTTGGAACAGTTTTGGACGATAATGGAAGCCACACATCAGTGTCTGTTTTTAATTCAGGGAACACAATATCAAAAATGTTATCTAAGTTTTACTGTGCATGGGAAATAGAAGTGTCACCTCACCATCTGACAGGGAAGGCCAAGACTTGAGACTCTGAAAAGTAGTTGTTGCCCCCCGTGAAAGTAACAAGTGTATGAGAAGCTGGTGGAGGGGACTCCTGTGTCAGTGTGTCTGGAGATGCTCCCTGAGCAGTCACCATGAATTGCGGGTGCTGTGCTTGCTAAGATGACCCAGGGTCCCTAATTGCCAAGGCAGAGCTCCAGAAAACCAGATTCCAGATACTCAGGAGTAAGACACTCAGATACGGTCCCTTGCCATGTGTGCAATTTGTGAAAGGCTGAATTCCATTCCACAGTATTAAAAAACAACAACAAAAAATAGACTAGGTGACTGGCACTGTGGCATAGTAGGTAAAGTTGCTGCCTGCAACATCAGCATCTATTTTTTTTTGCAAGATTTATTTATTTTTATTGGAAAGCCAGATATACAGAGAGGAGGAGAGACAGAAAGGAAGATCTTCCAACTGCTGATTCACTCCCCAAGTGAGCCACAAGGGCCAGAGCTGAGCTGATCCAAACACAGGAGCCAGAAGCTTCTTCCAGGTCTCCCTTGCAGGTGCAGGGTCGCAAGGCATTCGCAGGCCACAAGCAAGGAGTTGAATGAGAAGTGGGGCTTCCAGGACACGAACCAGTGCCCATATGGGATCCTGGCATGTGTAAGGCAAGGACTTTGGCCACTAGTCTACCCCGCTGGACCCGACATCAGCATCTTACATGAACACCAGTTCAAATCCCAACTATTCCACTTCCGATCCAGTTCCTTGCTAATGTGCCTGCTAAAGTGAAAGAGAATGACCAAGTGTTTGGGCTCCAGCCACCCATGTGGAAAATCTAAAAGTAGCTCCTGGTTCCTGGATTCTGGTTCACAACTCCATCCATTGTAGCCATCTAAGGAGTGAACTAACAGATGGAAGATTCTCTCTCTCTTTTTCTCTCTCTCCCTATTTCAAATAAATAAATCTTTTTTTTTTTTTTACAAAAGGCAGACTAGGAGGTTAATTAAAATATATGAGTATTTATTTTCATTATATTGGAAAGGCAGAGAGACAAAGAGAACATGAGTGTGAGCCAACTGCTGGTTCATTCTCCCCCAAGCACACAACAGCTGGGGCTGGCCCAGGCTGTAGCCAAGACTCCAGAACTCCACACAGGTCTCCGGTGCATACGGTAGGACCCCCGTACTTGAGCCAGCAGATACAGCCTTCTGAGATGAGCATTAGCCGGAAACTGAATCGAAAGTGTATGAATGAACCAGGTCTCAGTGCAGACATTCCTATATGGAACAAATACATCCCAAACAGTGACTTCAGATGCTGCATGAAACCCCACTCCAGACTTGGAGATTTAAAGCAGATCGGAAGACCTTCATAGAAAATAGAATTAAACAGAACATAACTCATCTTTTCAAAACACTTTATTTTATTTAGCAGATTTCTACATGCATAATATATGTTAAATCTAAATAGTAAGACATTCAATTCTAAAGGCGACGAAATATGCTGGAAAGTACATAATGATCAACATCATGCAGCATAATAGGTAATGACCTAGCGACACCTCAGAGAATATATGAACAAGTAAGGTAATTACCCACATAGAAACTGCTTTATAGATGTGCTACCTTAAGATGTAAATGATCAGAAGGCAGTCACCACCTGAGCTGTCTTCCCAAGGCCTTGCTTTTTCCTTTCTGCCCTACTATCTGTTTGACTAAGAGAGCTGAAAATTATACCATTTGTGTTAGAATCAAATGCAAATGGAATAATTGTCCCTTCTCTAATCAAAACACATTTGTGGATTGAAATACCACATGGGGCAATTTTCAGTTAATCATGGATGTTAATAAATATGACTCTAAGCTCATAAACAAACATTACTTTGGCTAATATAATATAGGAAATGATTGTGAAGCTTGATCAGACATGTAACAAAACCTGAACTGTGCAGAAAGTCAGCAAATTAACTATCTGAAAACAGAGATGAGCATCAGCAGTAATGAAAGATTAGATTTAGCTAAAATGCTTAGACAAATCATGCATTAGCATTAGGAAATATTTAAAGCTGGCTTTGCTGAAAATGGAAAATATTAAGTATCCTCAGAGTATTAGCTTCTTTAAAGAGCACAAACTGGCTGCTTAGTGATTAGAGATTAAACAAAAACCAGAAAATCAGGTTCACTAACATCAAAATCACCACAGCCTGTATTAGATTAAAGCCTCTAACAAGGAATGTTTTCAAATGAAATGGAAATATTTAGTTCTCATTCTACTTCCATCAGGGAACTTGTAAACCAATTTGAGATTCCCTCCTTTGGCCTTCTCAATGCATAACATATGTATTTTTTTTTTGGTGAGAAGAAACTTCCAAAGGCTAGAGAAGCATTCCAATAATCTATGTGACCCAGTCATCCAGCTCCAGACCAGGCTGGATGGGACCCATAGAATGGCACTCATCATGGAAGATTTACGACACTACCTCTCAGGACATGTCTTTAAGCTACAAAAGCTAACTTTAAACCACAAAACCAAAATGTGCGACACAATTTAAGTTTCTTCCCTCCAGATTTGTTCATTTCAAAACTCTAATACATTGTCCAAAGGTATGTTTTCCTCATTTGAACCAGAGGATGAGTAGAGTTGGCTGCTGGGTCGCTGGGCACTGTGAAAGGAACTGCTTTGAAATGGAGACAGTGTACATTTATATGAGTGTCTAAACTTCAGGGAGAAACAGAAGTAACATATCTGTTGTTGTTTTTCATCTCCGGGTCAACTCACAGATTCAGTCTTACATACCAATGCACCCTAGTGAAGTTCAAGAGTGAGACTGTACATTACTTTATGTATTTAGGAAACACAAGCTTTCATCTGAGGAATTCCACTCACAAAGGCCAAAATCAGCACTGCCTTCAGATTGTTTAGGTAACTGCCACTCTTTCCCACTGCTAATGAAAATGTAGACCTGAGTCTAGAAAAAGGAATCATGAATAACAGAGCTCGGAATTGAGACGACTCTGGGGCCACATTCCAGTTGTGGATGAAGCCTTCTTATGATTTACGTTCCACTTTCTAAAACTCCACTGAACTAGTAAGGATGGTTAGTTAGAGAAATAATTGTGTGGGCTTTTTTTTCCCCAAAAAATATATATACTGATTAGATTTTGTATTTACATTGCTTTAACTGCTTACACTCCTGCAAATATTGGATACAGTAAGTGCTATTTTGAACCCTCCGCTGTTAGATGGGAAAACTAAAGTTTAGTGAGGACTTTAAACTTATCCTGATTAATGATACAGCTGAGACTTGAACACAGAAAGGCTTTAAAGCTTCTGGCAAGGATTAGTACAAGCAAAGCCTTTTCAAATTTCTTGTCAGCATTCTGAATTTCTTACAATTTCTTAAAATAGTATGTGTACACCAAGATTACAAAAAGGTTCCCAGCCCCACATTGTGAAAAAAGCAGTTTATTACAAGATAGAATGTCTCCTTTTAGCTTTACATTCTCAACTTGCTACATTTTCTACATTATCAATGAAGTAAAACAAAATTATGTTGTATGCAGGTCCTTTTGTGAATTCACTTGCCTGTTTTCTTTATTAAAAACCAGACTAAACATTTTTTGCAATGTCTGATTTTGAAAATTTGAACAGTAATAAGTAAATTCTAACCGGGATGCTCCAACCAGACTCCCACAACACGAAACAGGACTATTACTCTATTGATAAATTGTGTTACTTCACCCATGGCCTTTCTGAGCCTCCCCCTGTATCTTTCCAATATAAAGCCCATGCCAAGCACTGACTACTCTGAAGATCATTGTTACAATATCATCAAGAAGGTAACAAACCTTTAAGGCACACTGTTTTACAGAAACCTATAAATGAAATGGCTCAAGGATGAGGCACACAAGTGGCTGGGAAAAATAACATCCCCATTTAGTTTATCCAACTCCAGCTTCCCTGTCTGTGCAGACTCCAAATAAGGAATAGGAACTTTCCAAGCCAGCAGGCCTGGACATATTTCTTAGCCTTATAATTCTCACAGTTCTAGACATTCCAAGGTAGAGGGTCATTCAAACAGAGTTGTAATTTCTTGTGTATATTTATTTCCAAAGTATCTTATGCATACTTTCCCAGTGAAGTCACAGATGGAGGCTAGGGCAGTGCTTGCTGGGTTATTTTTCAGGCATGCCTGGAAGAGGCAGTCAAAAAGAGCTGCTCTGGACTTAGGAAGCAGAAGTGGCTGGCAACAGCTGGACTGCCCCAGCACCAGGTTTCACAACTGTGTGAGTCCTTGGAGTCCAACATTTGTTTTGGAGATGATGTTAGAAGAGAAGATGGAAAGACATTCAGGAGACTCAAAGAACAAACTTCCCTGGGGTGGCTAGGAGAATGGCATGCATACCACACAGCCAGGTTCACAGGGTAATGCAGAGAGCACAAGAAGAATGTGCTGAGATCAACCTTCTGCATGCAGGTGTCTCCTGTAAGTCCCAACAACTCCCAAGCAGCGCTGCCCTGGGAACACTACTGACTGCCCTGGTGTGCTGACAGCCTTGGCTGTGACATTAGCTGGATAAAGCAATATGTCAATAGATCTCCCCGGATCTAAAACTTACAAGACAAATTTCATTATATTCACAAGTTAAACCAAATAGTGTATTTGTTTTTAATTGTTGGGTAAAAATTTGAAAGGTTAAGATAAAGTAAAATGAGGAACGTTTTCAAATGATCCAAGAACAGTTGCTATTAATGATGAGATACTGAGAGTAATTCAAAGTATTTCTTAAAGTCTTTTTTTTTTTAGGTTTAATAATTTTTATCGGAAAGTCAGATATACAGAGAGGAGGAGAGACAGAGAGGAGATCTTCCATCTGTTCATTCACTCCCCAAGTGGCTGCGACAGCCGAGCTGAACTGATCCAAAGCCAGGAGCGCAGAGCCTCTTCCGGGTCTCCCACATGGGTACTGGGTCCCAAGGCTTTGGGCTGTTCTCAACTGCTTTCCCAGGCCACAGGCAGGGAGCTGGATGGGAAATAGGGCTGCCAAGATTTGAACCAGTGCCCATATGGGATTCCGGTGCGTGCAAGGCGAGGACTTTAGCTGCTAGACTACCACACTGGGCTCTAAAATCTTTTACAAATACTAACTATCCAAAGGAAGAAACTTGGCTATCATTTAGTCATTTAACAGATAGTTATTATTAATTCATTCAGTGTCTCTCATTGAACAGACACTCTTCTAGGCATTTGGGTCATATCAGTGACCAAAACAATCCTAAAATTCACTAAGGTTTTCTAGGACAGCTATGATACATTCATATGCAAGCTTGATCTTTTATCAGAATCAATGCCACCAAACCACTGTCAGAGACTGAGTGTGGTATTTCCAGTATGGAGAATGAAAAACTGCTGCTTTATCTAAATACATTCAGCCTTTAACCCAAAAGTCTAAAACAGTTGCAGAATTAAATTACTCAATCGTCACTTTTGCGCTGGAAAGTCTGTTGGGCATAACCAGGAACGCAAGATCAAGAAGAGCAGCAGAGTGTGAGATCCAGAGTTTGGTCATTTAGTCTTGACCATCTTCAAGCTTCTCATTTGGAAAGCGAAAGAGGAACATTTCCTATTTCTCAAGGTTTTGAGGGGGATTAAATCACTACTGCATCATAAACCAAGAATAGCGTTAGGCAAGCAGGTTACTGGTAATCTCTTATCTGATTCAATGACAGAAGTCATTACTTCAAAATTAAACCAAGACGAGGGCAAGGAGGTATACCTAGCCTGCTAAAGAAAATTCTAAGTCTCGTGTTACACAGCAGTTACAAGTTCTTTGGGGAATTTGGGACTTGCACACAGCCACAGCTTGCAACCAAAATACAATGGGAATGAAGGATTTCAAATGAGATTCCCAACAAGACATCTGTACATACCTCCAAACGTGTAAGTATTACACATAGTAAAATCTACATTCAAGGCAAACCAGACAACGACTGAAAAAGAGTTCCGCTCTTAAATTTAAACACACACACACAATTTTAGTACTTTGTAGGAACAATTCATAGTGATATTTGGTAAAAATACAACCTGATGCTAGAAAACTTATGTTCAGACACTGTGTTGCTGCAACTTTTATCAAATTATTTAACCAACTGAAGGTTAAGTGCCAGTGCCCTGTGTGTATGGTAATAGCTGTTATGCATTGACTACTTTATGCCAGAAATTCCTCCAGAAACTTTCTTTTATATGAGCTCATTTACTCTCCAACATCCCTACCAGGAAAAATCTACCATCTCTCCATTTTGCAGATTAACAAGCAAAGAAGGTAAAATGGTGTGTGATTTGCTGAGAATGATAGAGTTCTAGAACTCACCTCTCTGTTAATAATAGTCAATACATTATTAATAACTTCTTCATCTCCCCCTTCTTTTTTTTCTAACTTCCCACCTCCACTTTTACGTCCCTATGTCTTCCTTCTTTTTCCTCTTTCTTATTTCCCTTCTCCTTCTCTTCCTTTTTCTTTGAGTGACACTTTAAACAGATGTTGGAGACTTGGAAATTTAGGAAGTAGGGTGTATGATGTGAGGCAACAATAAGCAAACCTACTTGGCTCCCCATGGATTCCCCACCTGTCTTCTCTGCTAAACTTCTCATCTTTGCAAAGCTTGGGCCCCTGCTACACAGATGGGAAATACGAATGAAGCTGAGACGTTTGGCTTGGCTCAGACCTGGTTGTTGTGGCCATCTGGAGAGTGAACCAGCTGAGAGAAAACCCCTCTCTCCCTGTAACTCTGACTTTTGGATAAATAAACATATCTTTTAAAAATGGAGAACAATCTGGGTATAGACTGAAGCATGGAAGGATGCATGCCTAGGAGACTCCCAGTCTTGTAACACAGAGAGAGACTGCTTCCATCTTCATGTAAGGTCAACCCAGAGCATGGAGGTTGTTGTAAAACAAACAAACAAACAAACAAACAAACAAAACAACATTATACTAGCTACCAGGGATCCTCAAAGCTGGGTTCATGGCCACTAAGGGATCTAGATCTCAAATGCAGGATCAAGCCCTACATCATTAGTTCAGCTGTAATGAAGCTCACTTTTGGCATCTATCTCACACCCTCAAGTCTCAAGGACTGTAGAGTCCAAGATGAGAATTCCAGGTGCATTGGTCTATCAGAGAACTACTTTGCCTGAAACAAGGATCAAATGGAGCCTGGAGACAACATAGCTATAATACCCAATTATCTGGGAGTTCATTTAGCAAACACAATTCTCTTTATTTGATGTATTTTCAGAGTTGCTTATGAACTATGCTCTACTTAGGAGTTTGAACTTGCCAATTATTTGTTTTGTATTATGAATCACTTATCTATTCAATCCAATATCCTTCCCTTATGCATCTTAATACTTCAATTAAACATTATGAGCCATTTAAAATTCGTATACCAGAAAACTGCTTTCCAAGTTATTACTTACTGGGCAGAATCAATTAGTGAAGTTTTTTAGACTATAGATGTCTTATATAAATATACTGGTAAAGTTCAGCTCCTATGATTTCTGACAATTAAATTGTTCTGTCACTTGGGGACTCTCATTAATCTCAACTTGTCATCCTTGTTTATGCAGGTTATAATGGGCTATGTGTGTAGGCGAAATGAGATGCTAAAAGGCTCTGAATTTTTAACTCTTTGATAAAAGCAAAATTGGAATACTCTCAATTTGGTGGCATTGATTTGTGGAGTCTAAAGGGACTATATTCTGGACAGTTTGCCTATCAACTTCTCTGTAATTCACAATGATGTCCATGGATCTTTGCAACTAAGAAACTAGAAAAACATGATCTTGCTCCAAACCTCCTGGATTCTTAATAATTACGTGACTAGAGAAAGAAATCTCAGAGAAGAAAACCAAATTGAATCTCTCTCAATTTTTGTTGGTCATTTTTCACATTTATTTTGCATCTGGGTAAAAGAAGCATCTATTTTATGACTAGGTAAAAGAAAGGAAATATTATAATGGTCAAAAGGTTCCTGGGAGAAAATTTAGATAAGTGTTGATGATGAGGATTTGATCAATGGTACAAATTTAAGTGCAGGGAATTCCTATAAGGTGTACTATGGGATTAGCATAAGATGTAATTTATTGGGCATCATTATTTATAATGTGAAATATGCAAACAGTGCATTAATTAGATTCAGGTGTCCCCACTTTTAGCAAAATTCTGATGATAATCAAATCATACAAAGTGACCCAAGTCAACAGATTAGAAATCTGAACAGAAATCTAAGAGCCTTAATAAAGTCATAAATCACTGTAACGGAAATGGTAGGTATTGTTATTACATTGAGAGCAAGTCTGAAAAGAATGTGCAATAATAGAGCTGATGAAAAATGGATCTGAAATGGAACTGTAAGGAACAAGGGACCTCATATACTCAGATGCAGCTACTCATCAGAAACTGATTTGAAAAATAACAAAGTGGAAAAAAAAACTAAAAAGCTCTTTTTAATTAAAAAAAAAAAAAAGGAGCCCAGATTCACCACTTTTTACTCCCTGCAAAAACAATTAGGTGGCCTTATATTTTTTTGAGCTACAACACCCTTCTGAGGTACAAATCTAAGAGACATGAGGGGACAAGTTCGTTTTTTAGACAAATCTTCAGTAAATTTACATCTTCTGAGTGCTGTAATGTCTTGAGAATCACTCCTCGGAAGCAGTCACTTCTGTGTATGACTCTCCTCCAAAGGCTATAATAGAATCGCTGATTAGCATCACGTATTTTTCTTATGATTTTGCAATTCTATTTTTGCTATTTTTCTTCCCTATCCACAAAATCATTGTTGTCTTCCCTACATGAATACAGCGAATGCACTAAAATCTCCTATATCTGCACATCAGTAACAGAGACTAGAGATTATCACCATCGTAATTTATAGACAAATAAAAGTTTCAGCAACTCACTGAAGATTAAGGCAAAGTTGCAAATCCATCTTCCTACCTCTAGACTCCAACATGAATCTGTTCACTGGCTTGGCTCCCTCTTGGTACCTAACTGATTGACCCTCCACCCCATGTCAGGCCACCTTCTCCTTCACATCTGGTGAATCTGACAATAATAATGGGGATTGATTGTCTATGGTATCAGTTATTAACAGTGAGAATTTTGTTCTATTTACTTCTAATTCCCACACAGTGCCCAACATCCAGTAGATACTGAAAATGCTGATGGAAAACAAACAAAAAAAAAGAAGAAAGCGAGGAGTTTATGAACTCCAGCTCTTATGCCAAGCCATTACAGGAGGCTATGTGACAAGGACATGCTATAGAATCAAAGTTAAGAAGTGAGCACTTGCTCAGTTCTATTACTGGATATCTGTGTGCTATAGAGGAATGTGTTGATCTCAACCTCTCTTTTCACACCTGCATAAAATAGGGAATTGGGACAACGGATCATACTGGTCTCTTGAAAATCCCATACTCTTCGGTTTTATATTCACTTCCAAACTGTTTCTTCCCAGTCTAATAGTGACCATGAAAAACACTGTCTTGAGATGAGTCACTTTCTGGGGACCAACCACTTTGTATGTGTTACTTTGCTGTGCTCCTCATAAGAACTTTATAAGAACATAGTGCTGTCACAGTCATTCGGTAGAAAAAGAGACATTAGGCAGGACAAACCCAAAGTCAGCAAGTGGTCAGTAAGTGGTGGCAGGAAGGCATATTCTGATTTTGTACATTTAGAAACTTACAAGTCTACTGGAGCTTGAGAACTGTTGAAACTCCTAGCTAAATTGCTTCTCAGCAGAAAAAAAAAAAAAAGCTATTCTCTGATCCTGAAGAGTTTCCAAAGGGATTTCCTCAATTAACATTGTCCTACGGCTTAGGAAAATGAAATGATCATCATCAAGATGTGATTTTTGGAACTGCCAAGTTCACAGGCACAACTGTGTGTCTAACCCTGGACAAGCATCTCACAAAAGCATCAGACCACTGCAAACCTGTCAACACTTGGCTGTCTCCACCATCTCTCCCAAGGCCAGGCCCCCAGAGCACTTTCTGTCTCTCTGATTCAGTTGTCACTTAATCACATACTCCCTCAGCTAGCCTGTTGCTTCATGTGCCTTAGTCTTTCCTTGCCAACACAAACATGAGTTCCTTAAGGACAGAAAGAGAACTTAATATTTCCCTCCAGCCCCAAAATATCCACCAGAGTTGAGCCTTTCATTCAAGCTACTCAGCATATTTTCAGCAGCAGATCCATCAGAGTGTTGTCTCTGCCTCAGTTCCACTCTCTGGAAGTATTATCTCTCCCACAGTTCAACTGTTGCTCCACTGGAAACCACCCAGAAGGGTTTTCAGAAACACATTATGCTTTGGGGCCTGGCATCTGACTGCCAAAGAGAATAGAACCCTGAGATAAAGTGAGCAGGGATGTTGCCTACCTTCTATGGAGGGGTTTGATTCTCCCAGAGGTCTTTGGGTGAATTACGGTTCCCAGTCAGCCCAAAACAAGTTTAAAATCAAGACCAAGAGAGAAACAGACTGGTAAAATCTCTAAGATTCCGGAGAATTCTGGCAGTTGTTTCCCTTCAACAATACTTGTTGCTGTTTTGTGTGTGAGGCTATTAAGCTTCAAAATTTTCTGGTGCTAATATTTTTATTAAGTGGCAGAACCTGGATTCCAATCCAGATGTTTCCTATCTCAGTCTAGACTTTAACCACCAAAGTTCATTTTACGTGACTCTGTTAGAATATGATGAGACACTAGACCTGGTGTGATAACTTAATTTGCTAATCCTTTACCTCCAAGTACCAGAATCCCACATAGGTATCATTTGTGTCCTGGCTGCTCCACTTCCCATCCAATTCCCTGATTGTGACCTGGAAAGCAGTGGAGAATTGCCCAACCCTTGAGATCCTGCATGCAGGTTGGAGACTTGGAGAAAATTCCTGGCTCCTGGCTTTGGATCACCTTAGCTCTGGCCATTGCAGCCATAAGAAGAGCAAGCCAGCAAATGGAAGTTCTTTCTCTCTGTTTCTCCTTCTCTCTGTAAATCTATCTTTCCAATAAAAATAAATTTAAAAAAAGAAACTGGAAAGACATTGAGAAACAATCCTGAAGTTTGGAATGTATGGTTGTTAAAATTGAAAGAATCAGAGGTAATTGATGACTTGCATAAGTACCTCTATTTGGCTTTTAGAGACAAAGCGCACTGGTTCCTTAAGTTTTCTCAGGAAGGGACAATGCTTCAACGTATCAAAGGCGGAGAGAAGCACTGGTTTAAATACAGTCTTCATTTTAAAAAGAATAGTAGTCATTTCCATCTAAAGTTATGGCAAAATTAAATGAATAAGTTGAAGATCAAGACACACAGTCCATTTCCAAAACGTTAAGTTCCTCCCCTCCTTTCATACATTCACCTGGGGTGGATGGTGAAAACAGTCATGCTGAGAAACTTAGAAATGCCAGGTAAAAGAGTAAGCCACCGGTAGAGACCTTGGTGTATCATGCAGTTCTCCAGTGGTGGCGTCACCAGGAAATGTGGTCAGCTGCTTGCAGATGCTCTTTACAGTTGTATCTATTTTGAATTCTGAGATGACTCCACCCCACGTGGGCAATGTGTGGCAACAGTGTTACCAGTAAGTGTTTAACTGGAATATCCTTTGAATCAGTGTTTTGTCCCAACCTGAAAACTGTATTCGGTGCTGTCAAATGCAGAAATCTGCTAGTGATGCTTGGAAACTACATTTTCATCTTTGTCTATGTATGCAAAAGTCTAAACCCCAAGCCATATGTTGCAATGGACTGAAAAAACCAGCTTCAAATATCTGAAGCTGACAAGAGCTTAAGTAGCTTAAGTGTCTAGATAAGCTTCAGTTCTACATTAACAAAACTGATTTTAAAAAATGAACTTAATTGATGTCAATGGAAGCCAACTTTCTTCCTGTTATCTACATTTTACATTTTAGCACCCACACAGTGGTCCACAATAGCTTCAGGTTTCCTTTGTCCTAAACACTTGATCAACAAAAGTGAGAAATTGCTGCTTATGTGACATATCTGGGACCCAAGCTAGGATTTCATGCTTGGTGATTAGTGCAACTTTGGTCAGGTGGATGAACTTAAAGCGTTATACTGGTTTGGGAATCAAACAAGTGGTACCACAGTGTGTGAAGTATGACAAAGTAAGTTAGGGCACTACTGCTACACAAAATAATGTGGATACTACACAACAAAATTAACCAACATCCAAGATTACATGCTAGCCTAGGACAACAGTGGCCTTTGCCTCCTTTACTGACTTCTTTTGTGTTACTCAGTTGGTATGTGTCCCAGATAACCTCCTATTTTAGGTTAATCCTTAGTCCCTGGAGAGTAGAGGGTATTTTAAATTTGTGTCTGCATCACATTATCTTTCACAATTGTTTTGCCACTAGTGAGTAAATTAAGAGAATATAAGAGAAATTAATGAATCCAACACAGATGCATCAAAAATGAATAATTGGACTTAAAAGTTGAAATAGCTGACCTGGTGAAGAGATGAAGAGGAAACAAAGTTAAAATTATATGGCTTCCAGGAAAATGGGTGAAAAGGGAATCAGAGGCCCTTCATTCAAAAATCTCAGAAATCCCCAAGTTCCTCAAGGAATTTATAGCAGAGATCGAGAGGAAACATTGCTCACAGGCATCAAAAACTCTCCCAGGAAAACATGTCCAAACTACCCAAATGACCAAGATAAATAACTAAAGAAAAACATCGTACAAGGGGAAAGAGGCAGGTGAGCTAATTGGAGTGGAATGGTTAAGAAGCAAGCGAGGATTCCAGACAAAAGCAATGGATTTCCAATAGCTCCACCAAGAATCTTGGAGAAAAGGTAACATTCAAAATGGAAACATTCACTGTCCAAACTATGCAAAACATTCTTCCTGTCCAGAAGCAGTCTTCATAGCTGCATGGGACAGAACAGTTTATTACTTCTCAAACACAATCCATTATTTTTTTTGTTAGCCCCCTGGACTATAGGGTCTTGGCGTGTAGAGTGTTTCTATTTTTATTAGCAACCACCGATTTTACTTTTGTCAGGAAGCACAGCTTCCAAACAGACTTAAGAAATCTGTTATGGCCCCAGTGTTGGGAAAAACATTTCAATGAGAAATGTCTCTCAGAGAGACACTTTACACAGGAATTGACACAGGGTGGCAAGTTAACCCTATGCTAACTGATGTTAGTTCTGTAAAGTTTTATTGGTACACAGCCATGCCCAGTAGTGAACTATTACTGTGTATTGTCTGCTTGCTGTGCCCACCAGAACAGAGTTGAATCATTTCAATGAGTTTTGTTCACTAATCTCAAAATCTTTTGCATTGATTACACCCTCTTATGAAAGCATTCTGCCAACCATTGGCATACAAGAAGGAGCATTTCAGCCCACAAGAAACAAAGCTTTGCTATGAGCCCTGAAAGAATCAAGTAGGCTAATTGCAATGTGGTATCATAGTCATCATCATTGTAAGTAAAGAAGCCAAACTGAGGATCTGGCACAATAGCCTAGCAGCTAAAGTCCTCACCTTGCATGCGTCGGGATCCCATATGGGCACTGGTTCTAATCCCGGCTGCCCCGCTTCCCATCCAGCTCCCTGCTTGTGATCTGGGAAAGTAGTCGAGGATGACCCAAAGTGTTGGGACCCTGCACCCGCGTGGGAGACCCGGAAGAGGCTCTGGGCTCCTGGCTTTGGGTCAGTTCAGCTCAGCTGTTGCAACCGCTTGGGGAGTGAATCAACGGATAGAAGATCTTCTCTGTCTCTCCTCCTCTCAGTATATCTGACTTTCCAATAAAAATAAAATAAATCTTTTTAAAAAAGAAGCCAAAGTGAGGGGCTGGCGTTGTGGCAAAGTGTGTTAACCAAGTGCCTAGAACACTAGCATTTCACATGAGACCTAGCTGCTCCACTTCCAATCCAGCTCCAGCTGATGCACCTCAGGAAGCAGTAGAAGGCTATCCAAAGGCATGGGCTGCTATACCCATAACAAAGACCTGATGACGCCCTGGGTTCCTGGTTTTGGCCTGGCCCATCTCTGGCTATTGCTGTTATTTGGGGAGTGAAGCAGAAAACGGAAGCTCTTTCCCTTTCTGTCTCTTCCTCTCCTTCTCTGTAACTCTGCATCTGAAGTAAATAAGTAACAAATCATACATAAAAAAAAAAAAAAGAAAAAAAGCAGAAGAATCAGGTCCAGCTGTGGGTGGGAAGTCCAGTGAAAAACCAGGAGGGAGCAAGCTGAGAGAAGCCGGAAGTGCATGTTGGGTCTCCCTGAAGAGAAAGAGAGGAAGGAGCATTTGGCACAAGAGCACCCATTGCCTTTGTCTGCCTCAGCATGTTTCTTTTGCCTGATCCTGCTGCACATTTGAATGTTTTATTTCTTCGGCCCTCGGCGTATTACCAAACAGTTATTATCTGAGCTTCTAACAAACAATTATTACAGCTCCTAATTTATATTTCAATCATTTTAAGTACTGATCTTATGATCACATCCAGGCTCTGATCACATTAGTGTCTATTAACTATGCAGCAACCAATAAAATCTGCATGAGAGACTTGTTCCATATATACTCCCTCAGTGCAATTTATTAAAATAATGTAGACTATTAACGTTTAAACTAAATGTAATATATATATTTAATATAAAATTTCTCATTACTGTGATTAATAAAATTTTTAGTGTAAGCTGATATTCAGTTAAAGAAAATGAACACGTTAAGCCAGCTGTAGTATTTTGGTTACATCAATTTAATTAAATACGACTTTTACATTATGTAGGATTACAGACATACCGCTGATAATTCTAACATATTTAGTGATTCAGGAAGGAGAACCCTACTATCAAAGTTACAATTAAATAGTCAAAGGTCTTCCGGATCAAACATACCAGCTTCTCTCACCAAAGCTTAGTTTTCTAGTTGGTCTCTCAGGAGTTACACAAGTTAAAAAGTCATACACTAACATTGTCCTGTTTTTCTTCTTAAGGAAATTTCACTATTTAAGCTTTTTTTTCTCTTGAATTGCACAAGGGGATGGCTTTGCATAATTTGATGGCAGTGTATCTGTTAGTGTGTGTGTGTGTGTGTGTGTGTGTGTGTGTGTGTGTGTGTATACCAGTTAGGTAAGGTGGAGTCAGGGACAGAGGAAGAGAAAGTGAGAGAAAAAAATTCAACGCTGATTCTTTGTGTTATCTCCATTCATAGAGAAAAGATTCCCAAAATGAGATCTGGATAAATGCGCTGCTCAAAGTCTGCGTTCTTCCTACCAGCTTTTCCATGTGGATCTGGACTAACATAAATGTCCCGATACTTCCTAAAGTAGAGATGTCTAGTAAATAACTAGTCCAGCCCAGTTTTCCCAGCAGTCAAATGGGCATGGTGGGAGTAGGGGACTTGTGAGGCTTAAGCAAGATAGGCAGAAACAGCCCAGCCTTCCGTCGGAAGCCTCAGAGCTGAGAGCATTTACTGCGGCCTTTGAAGGTATCATGATTTACTACTTCTGCTCTCAGGCGGTTGCACATGGCCTGTGTGGCTACACTATTTCCTACATCTCAGAAGTCCTCCCTTAGCTCACCTTGTTGCACTTTTCTGCTTGCTTTGTCTTCCATGTGCTATTTTATTGATGCCTAAGCTGTCCCCAAACCCTTCAAGACTGAAGGGCAGAAGAGGAGAGTGAGTAGAACACGTCCAGCATGTGTCCCGCATGTCTGTGTTTAGAGCCCACTGCTCACTGGTTGCACAGTGACAAGCACTTGATCTTTCAGTTAAGTCTTTATCTGTGGCCAAACATTAAGTTAACTTAAGGAGTTATTGTAAATGTTAAATGATTATTGTAGGTAAAGTGCTAAGAACAGTGTCTGGTCCATATGAAAATCTTGATAATAACATTATTAATAACCAAAGAGAGAGGGAGCAAAAGCACTTCTCTTTTAGGGGTCGCATCACTCATTAGTAGAGTTCAGGACCTGGGAGACCCAGAAACATGTATAAAGCTGCAAGAGCACCAAATACTGAGAGGATTCAATTCCGAGAAGGAGAGAGGACTTTTTCCTACTACTGTCCTTCCACAATGAGGCAGAAAAGTGACACAATGAAAGATATGAAATCTCTGTCCAAAAAAAGTTGCTTTATTTTACATTTCTATTTGCAAGGCACTGCTTTACTTCCTTAATGCCTGCTGTAGTCAGAGCTGGCGAAGGCCAGAGACAGAAGCCTGGAGTTTAATCCAGATCTCCCACAAGGGAAATAAAACCCAAATCCTTGGAGCACCACCTGCTGCTTCCTGGAATACACATTAGTGGGAAGCTAGATTGGAACTGAGCTACTTCCATCCAGGCAATCCAACAAGGGACGTGGTGTTCCAAGCAGCAGCCTAAGTGCGGCACTAAAGGCTCACCCCTCTGTCCATTTTTTGACACAAACTTATTAAACATGTTCTCCTAAGTCAACAAGGTGTGCCAAGAAAAGTCATTGATACCCCTTCTTGGGTTCTGCGACCTTGTCTTTAACATTCTGCTTAGGAAAAACAGAGGCTATAAGTTTAGCCAACAAGACATTCATCCAGACAACAAGATCAAAGTGAAAACCCTCTAAATCTCCAGTCTCTGATAGGTGCCATGATCCCTGGCATTTGACACTAAGGTTTCACACTCCAGAACAAGCAGCTTTGCCTCTGTTCCTTAGAAAAGTCCAGGATGCACTGAAAACGGAACATCGACTTTGGGGCCTAGGATCAGTACACTGTAATTCTTAAACTGAGAGTGCCAGAACCATGTCTAAATTATCACCCAATCTTCTTAATAAATGTAGACAGAGAAATCTCAGGAAAGGTGCTGGCTAATGGGGTGGAACAGATATTCCCAGACCAAATTCATCCCAATCAGGGGGACATATTTGGAAAGGACAGTCAGGTAATAATGGGAAGCAATTATTAAATGCAGTGCAGCGAACTTCTGGGGACAGGAAAGAGCCTGTGGCTGCCATCCCATGTCTTTCTCTGAGAGTCTTTGATCACAGCACCCCTCCCCTTCATTCAGCAATGATTTGGATTGAAGGCATCATTGTTCAGGTAGAGCTCTCCCGACTACAGACTCTTCTTTTCTCTCTTTCTATAACAAACCAGTTAATGGGGCTTGTATCATCACCTTCATCTATTCCCTCCCCCCCATCCTGCGACCCCTATTCTATTTCAAAGTCATGCTAGGAACTTCTAGAGAAGCTTACTTCTTTTGTGAATGAACTCACCGATTTTAGTATCAGTCCTCTCTTGGCAATTCCTTTGTAAGACCCTGTTTGGGGCCCAAGAGCACAGACACTGGGTCCAGACTAAATAGTTTGAATTCTAGACCCAACACTCAACAGCTCAGCAAGATGACTGAAGCTTTCTGTCAGCTTCCTCAGTAGGAAAGGGAGAACAGTGTAAAGTGAAGGGGGAAGAAGTATGTTAATCATATGAACTCACAAAAGGGGAGTTGGATTAATTGAATGCCTTGAATATAGTAAGTATGGTATAAAATTTAGCAATCATTTCATCATCCTCATCAACACCATTTTATTATTGTTCTAGGAGATCAAATTTGCATGTTTAACTCCTTAACTCCATTCTCACAAGTTGTTTTAAGACATCACTCTCTTCTACTTTATTTCCTGAGTGCTATGCTTTTGAATACATCTTATACAAAACATGGCTATTTGTGAGGTTTTTACGTGATTTTCACTTATGCAATTTTGTCTTTCAAAATATGCTCATTTTCTTTTGCCCTCTTTCCCAACATATTTTTTGGATTATCCCTTTGCAAAGCTTTGCTGCAAAATCTATTTCATGTCCAGTAAATTTTTCTTACCACAATGCATTAGCACTTAAAAAATATTCTATCTATCTATCTATCTATCTATCCATCTATCTATCATCTATCTTTGGCAGAGAGAAAGGGAGTGATAGAAAGACACAGAGAGACTTGATCTCACATGGTTGAGGTGGATCTGCATAGCTGAAGCAGACTGTGAAAGTCTTGAGAGACATGCCAAAGAATTTTGACATAGTCCCAAGATCTAGATCGGCAGAGTCATAAAGAGGGCAGTGGCTCAGAGAGATTAACCTAAATTAATAAGGAAAAATACAGGAAGGAAAGTGGATTAGGAATGGAGAGCAGTAATAAAGGCTAGTGCCACTGGAAAGAAAAGGGCGTCTTTCGGGGTGAACACAGAAGTCATCTGGGTACTGATGACAGTGAGCCTTTTGCAATTGGAATGTCTCCCACTCCACCTTACCTATTCGTTTGGGAAATGATGAAGACGGGACTTTGCAAACAGCCACCTCTTCATCGGCTGTGTTCTGGCCATATTATCCTGGTGGTGATTGAAAGAGATGAAGGACCTGAAGAGGAAGAAGGGGGAGGATTCCACCTGTTTGCTGGCTTATCCCACACTCCCAGAAACAGCCCTTAACTTTGCAAGTAGCAGATATTTCCAGTTTCTCTTTATTATCCACAGTGCTAAAACTGATCTCAGAGAGCACTCCCATTAAGACGCCAGAAGAATGCTTTCTGAAGCTCAGCATCCCCGCCCTAGAAGGGCTTGTCTATGTTTCCAGGTTCTGATAATCACAACCTCTTCCTCTTGAGTCCCAGCCCCAAGGCAGAGGCTTCCTGCAGCTACTATCTTTGTCACCTCAGTGCCCCTCCATCCCATTTTCAATATCCCTAATACTGTTTCCCCTAAGCCTTACGTTGTCTCTGTTAACAAAATTAATGTGGTTTCTTTTCTGCTAACTGGACCCTGGAGGCAAAATGGAGAGGAAACGGATAAGTTCAAACTTATATTTTTAAATCACGCTAGGATCCTGGGAATATCTAAGAAGAAGTTAATAACTCAGGACTGGATCTTTATGGGAGTACCTCAGTGTAGAAGTCAGGCACAGAGAGATGAGTAAAGCTGATGTTCACGCATGTAAAGGAAGAATCCAAGGCCAACCTAGAGAGCACATCATACATGGTAGGGACGGAACGTCATGGTGATGAATAATAATGACAAATTCTAAATACCAGGAAAGCGTCAGCTATGGAAATTGACAAAAAGAATAGAATTGGGGGCCACTGAAAACAAAATTTTAATTCAGTAGGGGGTAGGAAATTAGGATTTTAAGAGATGAAAGTGCTGCATAGAAAACCAGATGGGGAGTTTAGTAAATCAGAAGCCAGTACAGTAAGGGATCTGTGCTTGTAAGACTTAAGACAAAGGCCGATGAATCTGTAGCTCTAGGAAGACAGAGAACCTCCAGGGTCACAAGATTTTCAGAAATTACTCTAGGGTGTCAAAGAGCAGTTTTGTCGGCAGAACCCCAGTCCAAACCTCAGCACATATATGGTCCAAACAGTTACCTGGTACCAGCCAAGAAGAAAATCTTCCCCCTGATGGAGTGCAACTTGCCAAATGGTATATGAGCTAGGACGCTTCCCTTGCTTCTTTCTCCTTCTCAAGCTGTTTCTAACCATCTCTCCTTTCACAGAACTGTTTACAATAATCTTCACATCTCTTAAACCAAAGCAAGTGACTTGAGAAACCCATAGAACATTACCTAAAGACTTCACCCGACGCTGGACCTTCCTAGTTATATATCACATCGGTAACAAATCTAACTTAACTTCCTAGCAAATTCTCTAAATCCAACACTTGTGAGAGAAATCATGCTAGAGAAAGAAAATTAGGTCTGGCCTTTCTATTTTGACAGTTAGCACCATTTCTGTTCCATAATCTTTTTACCTTCATCCAAAGTATATTTCTGAGTTTGTATTTTTTAAAGCTTATTTCTTAATTTTGGAACTGAGCAGTGGAGCAGTGGAGCTGGAATCTGAACCCAGGCACTGCAACATGGGAGGCATGTATCTCTAGAGGCTTCCAATGGCATAAAATTGTTTTTGTTTTTTTTTTTTTTGCAATTTTTAAGGATTTATTTTTGGTATTTGAAAGGTCGAGTTTCTGACAGACCCGAGTGAGAGAAAAAGACAGAGAAGCACACACACGCACACACATACTGCAAACATAGGGGGTGAGATGGAAGAGAGCTCTTCCATCTGCTAGTTCATTCCCCAAATGGTTGCCAGAGCCAGGGATGGGCCAGGCAGAAGCGAGGAGCTTCATCCAGCTCTCCCACATGGGGGCTAAGGTTCTTGAGTCAATTTTCCTTTACTTTCCTAAGCACATCATTGGAGTACAACAACCTGGAATCTACTCAAACCAGTGCTCATATGGCATGCCAATTTCATGGGTGGTAGCTCGACTAGCCGTGCCACAAGGCTCACCCGGACATCCATTTTTTGAGTATATAATAAATTTTTCAGGTTGACAGACTTTGTTGCATGTGTCTGGTTGTTCTGTCAAACTGAATGCCATGAAAAGCTCTGAACATAACCCAACAAGACTTAAAAGATGCTACTACACACCTCTGAGGAGCATCATCTTGAAATTTCCAGAAACCAATCCAATCTAAGCCTTCACCAAATTACAGAAAAATCATGCAAATAATCTAATATCATTACCTTAGCTCCCAGGAACTTCCTCTTTGCAAAATCCATTCAGGCCCAAACAGGATTTTGGGTCTACAAGACGGACCTGGTATCTACTGCCTAGTAGATACTACACAATTGTGTTTCACTAATCAAAGAGCCCGGTGTTGTCCATATTGTAGATGAAAAAACTAACTTTGTCTGAGTCACTCTGTGAGGCTGAATTTTGAAAAGCTGTTCCTCATAGTTCTGTCCTGAGTTTAAAATATGGCACACCTGGACAATCTGGTTCTCTCCGGGGAACATACTAACTTTGGATTTTTTTATATGCATCTGAAGTCCACCATATGGAACAACTGTGTCACTACAATAGGCATTAAAAAGATTTGTTCACTTAGCAAGATGTAGACAGTTAAAAATACTTGGCACTTATATAGTGCCTTTCACCTGTCCATCTCAAAGTAAGCAATTTGTAAACATGTGTGGTTACAGACTCTTCATCAGCCAAAGGCATGTGAACTTTTCCCTCCCTCAGAAAACAGTTCCTGCAGGCCAAGCCATTAAGTTCCTATCAAGATAAGAGATAGCACAAAATCAAAAAGTAAGAACAAATCACAGCAAGCCAAGAATGTTAAAATACACATTATCTCTTAAAGACACTACATATTATTTCAAATAGTGGCTCCAACTCAGGGAAAGGAAATGGAGAGGTACTTTTTCTATGGCAAGTGTTCACTTCTCTTTATCCAGCCTTAGTTCCACAGGAATAGAATTTTTAAAATCATTATAATACCATTACTTCAATGTGAATAAAATTGATCCAAACCCCACATCAACTTCCACTTTAATAATTCAATCTTCTGGCAGTCAGAATTAATACGACTCCTATGTGATTTGGTTAAGTTTCACAATTACTTTCTCATTTACATGCCAGCTCTTTACACCTATTCTTTAATAGATTGGAACTCAGATGTGTAGAGGAGTAACTCATGGTGCCTGCGAAACTACTAGCATTCTTTATAACTTAATATATGTATATAATTTATTTATAGTTACTTTTCCCCTCCAGCCCAGTCTGTCTGATGACACACCTATCATCCTGTTTGGTGCCACCTTTTCCTCATGATTTCTTTACTTGTGTAACAAAAGAAAAGACTTCTAGGGAATAAATATTATATGTATACCAAAGAAAAATGCTGAGCTTCAGATCATTTTCTATCAAACAGCAAGTTTATATAGATAATAAAACATAAATATAGATTAAAATATACCCCACATAAAGGACATTATTTCGCAAGTTTGTGAGACTGGGTAGGACAAAGCTCATAGTATAAAATTCAGCTACTGGGAGACATAAACTGGGACAATAATGTAAGTAGAGGCATATCTCCAGGCAAACATTACGTATTATATGAGTGAACAAAATAAAGCAACCAATTACAGACTATATCAGCAAATGGGGGGAGGGAGATGCCTGACACTATAGTCCACATGAAATATGAAGAGTACTGTTTATTAGCAATTCCCAACTGATCTAATGTATACATATCAATTTTTATTGAGTTTATCACTCACTTAGTTTTCAGAAGATCTAGAAAAAGTACTGAACGCTCAAATGAATACAGGGATTGCACAGCATCAATGAGTGAAGGAAGCAGACGTAAAACTGGGAGGGTTGTACAGAAACAGGGGTTTACCATGACTTACATATAGTCATTATTTTTTCTATAAGCACATCAAAATGTATGCTTACATATTTACAGTTTTAGATGTAAACACATGGCCATTTAAGGCATATCCACATACATACATGGTATATTTCCTAACATTTGAAATAAGTACAGAGGGATCATATTAAACTGAAAGATACATAGACACCCTTGGAAAGAAAGACATTGGTTTCTAGCTGCAGGTAAAATTTTCATGAAAGAATTTAAGCACAATAGATAGACTTCTGACATCTCAATAGGAACTACAAATTTGAATTTCTCCTGCTGGGAAATCTGCTTCTTTTTAAATATTGAACCCAAAGGGTGGATAGATAGATAGATAGATAGATAGATAGATAGATATCAACTAACAGCACTTTAGCTAGTCCAATCATGATCTCTAGTGTTCAATAAAGCTTATTTTTCCTGCCTGGGAATAAAATGGGGGAATACCGTAGACTACCCCCAGAAATAAATATTTAAAACATAAATTAAGTTCACAGTGCATGCGAGCTTGAAAAATCATGTTTGGAAATGGAATTTGTCCTCAACACAAAGAGAAAAGCTCGTACAAATCAATAAGAAAAATGATCACACAAAAACTTGTGTATAAAAATATAAGTAAATTATACAAGCAAGCAAATGTTAGAAGGAGGAAAAAGGCACAGAACTTAAAACAGAAAAGCATGTTTAATCTTGATGTCATGCAATTTAGACTAAACATTCCTTAAAAATTAGAAATATGATTTAATATAAAACCATGAATCATGCATGATATGTAATTAAAACCCTATCTCCATGCTTTAGTTAAAACAGACTGTGTGAACAATTTCATTTTTAGAGATGGTCCCAAACTCTGTTCTTCCTTTGGAGGGGATGGAATGTTAAAATGAAAGGGGTAAAAATTACACAAGAATCATGAGAACAAGATTCTACTCCCAGAACTGACTTCAGTGACATTTGCTATGTCAAAAATGCAGCCTGATATTGGTTTTCCTTCAGAGATGGAACAATCCCACATCGTGTGTGTTATGCTTGGGTTTTTTGTTTGTTTTGTTTTGGTCCTCCCAGTAGCATGAAAAGCACTCGACTGTTGATTGCACAGTGACGTGCTCAGGACCCTGGGAGTTTGTTTTCAGCTACCTGCTCAGAATTTCACCGTGTCTCTTTTCCTTCTGTGCCATCTGGGTACAGTAATCAGGATGAAGCTGGCTACTACTTGGGAGGTGGCAGGCATAGCTCTCCTGGCCTTGGATTCTCCAAAGGTGTATGGCATTCATTTCATGCATCCTTCTGCTCTGCATGTACCCTCTGGCATTAGCAAGTGAGTGGGTAGAAATGAAGACTAATGCTCGGAGCCCATGGTGCGTAGGAGCAGCTGGCAAAGGCAAATGAAAAGCAGCAGCCAAGTAAGTAGAAGCTATGTCAAAATAAGGTGGGGTCATAAGATCCAAGAAAAGATATGATTATCCATTGATACGGTCAAACAAGATAACTTGTAAAAAGTGTCTATTGGGTAGCTGTTATGATGACTCAGCTAATCCTTCGCCTGCAAGCACCAGCATCCCATATGGGCACCAGTTTGTGTCCCGGCTGCTCCGCTTCCCATCCATTCCCTGCTTGTGACCTGGGAAAGCAGTTGAGGATGGCCCAAGTCTTAGGACCTGCACCTGCATGGGAGATCCCCAGGGGACTCCTGGATCCTGGCTTTGGATCAACTCAGCTTTACTCACTGTGACCATTTGGGAAGGGAACTAGCCCCTGGAAGATCTTTTTCCTCTATCTCTCCTTCTTTCTGTAAAATCTGGCTTTTCAATAAAAATTACTAAATCTTTTTTTTTAAGAAGTGACCATTGCATTTAGCTCTAAGGAGTTAAAAGAGCAGCTTCTATAGTAGAAAGACAAACTAGGATGAAGTTGATTGAAGAAGAAATGAGAAGAATCAGACAAACACAGTAGATGAATCATTCATGTCTAACCCAGCTCTGGCCAGAAACTCCACTACAATATTGAAAAAGATACTATGGAAATGTTAGGATATAAACTTTGAAATAAATTCTTCTAAGTAACTTAACTTCTAGGATCTTATATTACAGATAAATCTGCACATATAAGAACTTAATATATCTCCAAACTGTTCATTTCCAACAAAGCCAATTATTAAATAAAATAAGGCATCTATTCCCAAGATATACCACACATAAACAGAGCGTCTCTATGAATCAACTAAGAAATATCTTTAGAAAAAAAGTAGGAGGCAAAATTTTTAGTGTAAGAAAAGGAGAGAGATTCAGGGACCTCTACATATTTTTCTGAGCATTTATTTAAAATTTTTTCAAGTTAAGAGAAAAAGATTAAACAAGGATAGAAAAGAGAGTAAATAAAAGTGAGTTTCTAATTTTAAATAAGCTTGGATTGTTTAGATCTGGATATACTATGGTCTATTTTAGATTCATGTAATTCTATTATTTCTTCAAAGACAAATTTAAAAGATATAAACAATTGAGGGGGGCTATAGACCTGGAAGAAGCATCAGTTTTACTGTTACAAAAATCCAAGAAATCCAGGCAAAGTGTAAAGTGACAAGTTTTCTTGCATCTGTCATAGTGCTATGGCCACAGACATGAACAACCTGAAATACATGGAGGAAACAAGTGGCTGGAGGGAGCAATAAAACAGTGAACAACTACCTCACTGTGTCAGACACAGCCAGACATGAGTAAGAAGGAGTCAGCTGCAGATGCTGACAAATTAGTGGAGAATGTGTGTAGGTTGGAAAGAGAGGATAGAGACACTTGAGGCTTAGCAGAAGCAAAAGCTGCCCATTTCAAGACATAAAAACTGTTTACTTCAGTCTCTGGTATTATATACATGATGTTCATTTTATCACAGCAATAATACCACCCTGCAAAATTAGACTTGAAAATAAAATAATGAAAAAAGAACCAACTGACAGGAGGTAGTACAAGCAACAGAATCATACTCAGATATGAAAAAGATGTTGGCAATTTCCAAGAGAGACTTTAAAACAGTGGTGGATATTTGATCCAGAGGTGAATCTACCACTTGGGATACCTGTGTTCTTATGACTGCCCTGCTTAGGTCGGGATTCTAGTTTCGTGATGATGAGCACTCTAGGACACTACTGGGGTGATATCTGAAGTAGCTAGGTCCCTCCTCCAAGGGAGAGAACCCAAGTGAGTTCCTGACTTCTTGCTCCACCTCGGTCCTGCCCCAACTACCTCAGCAATTTGGGGAATGAAGCAAGGGATGGGAGCTCTGTTTCTGTCTGTCTGATTCTATCTCCTTTGTCTCTTAATTTTTTAAAAAAGAAAAAATATTTAAATGAACCATAAGAATCAATAATTCTGAAGTTGGGTCAACAGAAGTGATCAAAAACTAAAACACAAAAATTAGAAATAAACTAAATAAATACAAAATCCAATAGCTGTGAGGCAGAATCCAGCAAGTCAACACACACGTAATTTGGACCTCAGAGTAGTGGAAGACCTTATAATCTCTATAGAGGACTGGAGAAGAAGCAAAAATATCTTCTCAACACTATGGTTCAACATGATCCTGGAAGTGTAAGCCCAAGTACTAAGGCAAGAAAATAAATTTGAAATCTAGATTAGAAGGAAATAAATAAAAATATATGTGGTAAATCCACCAGTAGCTATTAAAATCTCCTAGTAATACCTACTGAATTTTGCATATCTATAAAATGTAAACCTATACCTCTATAGGTTTACTTCTATATATACCTCTATATCTTAGCAATGAACAAGTGAAATACAGGTTCTAGAAACAGTGCCCATATTATCCTGGGCTCTCTAGAGGCAAAACCAATGGGATACAGATGTTAACATCTGAAGAGGGCTTATTAGAGTAACTGGCTCACTTAATTACAACAACCGAGAAGTCCCACAAGAAATCATCTACAGGCTGGAGACCCTGGGATGCCTGTCCAAATTCTAAGGACCTCCAGAACAGGGAAACTGGGGGGCAATTCTCACTTCAAAGCTAAGAGCCTGAGTTCCAGTGAGGGACCACTGCTCTCAGTGCTGGAATCCAGAGAACAATCAAGTCTTTCAAAAGACCAATGCACCTGTTTCTGTCCTCGCTAGACCCCCAGCCAATGTGTGATGTCCACCCACAATGGGGCAGAACCTTCCCACTCAGCACATGTGGATCCATACATTATTCCCATTTGGAAACACCTTTACAGACACACAATAATACTTTTGTTGATTACTATGTAGTCCTTAATCCAGTCAAATTGATTTCATAAAATTAACTACCACAGCAGTTACCATAACAGAACACACACACAAAAAAAATCTTAGTAAAATTCTAATAAAATGTATTCAAAATCTGCTCAAATAAAACAAAAAATGATAAAAATGATCCAAAGAAGATCTAAAAATGAAAAGACATGTGACTCAATTGGAAGATTCGGTGGTGTTGAGGCCTGAGTTCAAAAGTTGACTTAGAGGTGCAATACTGTGTAGACGTTGCTCATAAATTCTCCAGGCAATACCAAAGCGTGGAAATATTTACCTCTTCACAACAATAAAGCTCTGGAAAAGCATCTAAGTACATTCCATACTTGTTAGGTTTACTGCTGTTTAGCTTGACTACAGTTTCTGAAGTTATTATTCACTAGGCTCTTATCAGGCTCCCCAAGTTTATTAATGGGATCATCAGGCAGGAATGTCCCACCTGCCAGTTTCAATGGTTTCTAGGAGGCTTGAACTCTCTGTGTTGGTGATTGAGGAACTGTCTTCACCTATTCTGGGGAAGCTTATGTTCAAGTACTTTTATATTATTTAACTTTGAAAAAAAAAACAAATGAAGAGTAACATATAAATGCCAAATTCTAGAATTAAGCTACCAAGTAGCTCACTGGGAAGAAAAATAGAACTAAGAATAGAGCATGTTTGTAAACAGAACATTTGAGTACAATTATAGCAGAGGTTTTGTGGAAAATATTTTTGTGTGTATATTATCAAATGTTAAAAACACCACATCTTGGAGTTACACTCATTCTTCCAAAATTCTAACCACACAAATCTCCTAAGACTTGCCAAGAAATCCCACCTCTCCAAATGGCTATGGGAGAAATAACATGAACCATTGGACCTATCTAATTGTGCCCTGGCACCCTCACTTTCCTGTGAGTCTGTAGCACTATTTGCGATGGGAGGATAATGCCAAAGTACTAAATTTTGCATCCCCTCCTTCATTCTACTTTCTGTGTTTTCATGAAAAATTTAAAATTGTCTGGCATGGGAAATACCATTCTTTTAATCCTCCTGTGTATACAAAACTCTTTTTCTTTCCCTTTTCTCCCAAATCCTCATGTAAGATTAATACACTCAGGAACATCTCCATGTTTATCCTGTAGCATTACATGACACCCAGCCCTGCCCACTCAGCACACCGCCTTATCTCCAGGGGCGCTTGGGTCAACCTCAGAGGCAGAAGAGTGCTCCATACGTGGCAGCGGCTGACTGATGTCATGATCAACAATGTTGTCAAGATGCCTTAGAGAGTCATCAGTAAACTTCTTAAATCAGCAAACAAGTTTCTGTGTAGTATCTTATAAAGATATTTGGCTTTCAAAGAAAGTCAGAAATAAAAGGAACCCCAAAAAGGAAATAAAAGAACCCCCATTCACAGCTTCAGGCATACAGTACTTCTAATTTAGTTTCAATGCATTCCACAGGCAAGGAAGACTTTTTTGACAGAATACAATTTGCAAGTTATATGAATTAGATTATGTGTGTATCTTGGTTAATTTGTAAATGACCTACATATTGCATATGCATTGCCCTAAAACCAGGAGACACTGCCATGAAGAGTCAGAGAAGGATCACTAAAAATGTGCTATGCAAGACCTAAACGGGCAGGTATTCTGTGACTGAATAGTAAATGAAAAACTAACAACCATTAAGAGAGGGCACTTTTCTGTATTGATGATTTTGTTTTCTTGAACTATAATATTGGTAGCTGTCATTTTAGTATTTGTCTTTTATTTCCTTGGTGTTACCAGCTTTTTATTTTCTCACAAGCAACAACAAAATCATCTCTCCAGGTACCACCCAATTATTAAAAAATGGTCCTATTATTACGTGCAAAGATATATTTCTTTTATGCTGCTCTGTTCTGTTCTGCGTGCTCCTTCCCAATCTACACTGCTTTGCTTAAAGCTAACCTAGCTCATGTTCTATTTCTCTGCAAGCAACACTCTTGTCCAGATTCTATCTGAGTGACTGCTCTTCCCGGGTACAGTTATAGCTATTGGAGACAAGGGTAGCTCAGTGGATGGGGACACAGAGATTCTTGTCCAGCTCTCCTACATCACTTGCCCACAATGAAAGGAGAATATTTTGTTATTGTTCTTGTTCCCTTCCCTCTAGCCTTCTCATAATTTTTGGAAAACACTACTTGGCTATGCCTTAAAGAGTTCAGGCACAAGTTACAGATGCCCATGGAATTTCTGCCCTCTGCCTTCGTTTGAGCTACTTAGGCTTCTGCCTTCACACAGGCCTTGTCCCTTCATCTGACATCCCTCAGTGGTGATCTGAGCTGTGTTCTTTCAAAGCACCTTCCCATGAACAGAGATCAGAAATTCCTCTGAATTACAAATGGCCTTCTGTCTCTTTCCTTTTCATCACAGACTCCGGCCATGGAGTCTCCTATTTCCCAGCACATGGGAAGTTCTACCCAACCTACTACCTGTGGAAAGTAACACCACAAGAGACTTTACCTGACAGATCTTAAATATATGTATATTAAGCATATTCAAAACGTGAGGAGTGGCTGATGCTGTAGCCTAGCCTTTGCTTGCAGCTCTGGCATTACATACAGATACCAGTTCAAGTCCCAGCTACCCCACTTTTGATCCAGCTCCCTGCTGATGTGCCTGGAAAAGCAGTGGAAGATCTTGGTCCCTTGCCAGCCCTGTAAGAGACCTAGAAGAAGCTCCTGGCTTCTGACTGGCCCAGCTGTGGTCATTTGGAAAGTGAACCAGTGAACAGCCTTTCAAATAAGTAAAATAATTCCTTTCTAAAAAATAAACAAAAACAAAAATACAAATGTAATTTCAAAAAAAGATAACAAAAGGCACATTTCTCCCACTAAGCACAACTAAAATCCTTAGATGTTAGATATAAAACAGGTGTAAGAAAATTATGAAGATGGAGAAGCCAGTGCAAGCTAGCTGGGTTGCTCAGAACTCAAGAACAGAAGATAATGTTTCACTGGCTTGGTATTTTGAACCAAATGCTGAAGAAGTTAAGAATATGGAATGGTGACTTTGAAAAAAAAGACATTACATGTATTTACCCACCCTGTGACACATCAGGTTCACTCTGTATTTAGGCAACAGAAATTATGCCCCTTGTTCACAAAGACTTATAAAAGAATGTTCATAATATTCTATTCATAACAAACCAAAACTTGAAACTACTCATCTGTTCATCAATAAAAGGAGTAGCAAATAAACTGGTGGTCACAAAATGGAATAATATTCAATAAAAATGTGTGGCTTTTCAACATAGAAAAATCTTTAACATTTGCTACTTATGAGATACTGTATACAAGTGTAGAACAAATCAATGATACTGTGTATATGAAATCATAGAAAACATAGAAAATCCCATATTGGAAAAAAGAACTATTATTGTCTCAATGAAACGGGAAAGAAATTGACTGAATATGAAAACAATAAATTTTTCTGATATGATCGAAATTGTCTAAAATTTAGTAGTGAATTATGTCATGAAAATGTGAATATTTCCTAAATTTCAGAAACTACAGCCTTAATTATTCATTCCATTGCATGTACATTTCATACTGGAAGTAAAGAAATATTTAATTATACTTTAGAGTAATCATTCTGAAATACTGAGTGGAAAGCACTATAATTTCTGTAATTTATTTTGAAATGCAGCAAAATGTGGTAAACAAATGAATAAGTAAAAATACAATAAACAAGCCCTATGGAAATTATAATGATAGAACCTAGGTGATGAATATATAGGTAGGCCCCCAAATCAACTAAGTTTCTTTACAGTTAAAGTGTTTCATATTCAAATGTTAAATAAACCCCCACATTGTCTTAAAATTTCTTATTCTGCTAGGATATTTCTTTATTCCATTATTTATCTATGTTTAGCCAATACTAACTTCCTTAGGTGTTCTGGCTTTATATTGAGTTTTTGTCCTTCTAGCTTATATGGACTATTTTGGCCCTTTGCTTTCTATAAATAAAATATATATAAATAAAAATCTATATATAAATTTTATTTTTCAGAATGATTGCATGATAGATCAGGGTGGGATTGATCGGGATTTACCGAAAATTGAGTATACTCATGGCTTCCAAATTTGCTATTTCTTCTTACTGTTTCTGGGGTAAGGAGAGAGACAAAGCGGGAAGTCATTCATGACTCTCCACATGTTCCAGTCCCCAGGGATGAGAAACCACCACCTCATATCAACCCAGAGTCCCCATGTGTACATATTCCGAGAGTTCTGTCCAAGTGCTTTGGCTAGTTCTGAAATGCTGCCGATTTCACTGATCCAAGGATGATGTCACCCTCCCAATGTCCATTGGCTCCATTCACCGAGATTTTTTGCTGTCCTTGTTTGGGGTAGTTGTCCAGTTAATTCTCTTCTTCCTCTGCTGCAACACCAAATGAGCTGCCATATTCTCCTTTTACAACAGGGCCTGTGTCCGCTACTCTGCCTTTTTCATTAAGTAGGACATGTTCTTGCAGGTAAGTCCTTTGCATTCTATAAATCTTAAGATCAGCTTGTGAGTTTTCATATTTACTCTCAGGTTATGGCTAGAATTGAACTGCATCTGTAGGTCGGTTTGTGGGAAATTAACATCATTATTAAATTTTTCTTTTATGACTATTAAGTTTCTTTATTTCCTCTCAGTCATGTTATCAAGTTTTGAGTATACAAATCTTGAACCTTGGGCCTGACTCAATGATTCAGTGACTGAATCCTCCCCTTGCAAGTGCCAGGATCCCATATAGTTCATGTCCCAGCTGCTCCACTTTCCTTCCAGCTCCCTACCTGGGAGAGCAGTAGAGGATAGCCCAAAAGGTCTCCCTACACCTGTGTGGGAGATGTGGAAGAAGCTCCTGGCTCCTGGCTTCGGATCAGCTCAGCTTGAACTATCATGGCCACTTGGGGAATGAACTAGTGGATAGAAGATCTTTCTATCTCTCCTTCTTTCTGTAAGTCTGCCTTTTCAATACAAATCTTTTTTAAAAACTTGAAAATCTTTTTGACATGTTTTTCCTAAACATTTGGAACTTTTTTACTCAATTGAGATGTTACTTTTTAATGGATGGAAGCATGTAAAAGTACAATGAAAGGAGCCAGCAAATCTGGCTTGCTCTCTCTAGGACAAGAGCAAGAAATCAGTCTCCAAAAATCAGAAATGTACACAAAGAAAAAACAATCCATACACTTCAATTTTTGCCCTAAAATAATCTTCTCTTTTAATTTCATTTTTTTGGCATACTTTTTAAAGTATCCTTGCACAATAAGAGCCCAGAACATCTTTGAACATAAGAAAGAAAGACGTGATTAAAAAATGTGATAAGTATATCAAAGGGACACAAGAGCCAACTAACAGTTTCCAAAAACTCTTTCTGGATTATAATCTAAAATATAGAATGATAACTAAATTACAGAACATCCATAAGTCTATACTTATGTCAATGATTGGATTAATGAATTGATGGGAGACAAGTCTCTCATACAAAAAAGTTCAAAATAATTTATTTAAGCAACAGTATAAAAAAATTGCTACTCAGCAAAAGTGAGTGTCAGTCATTCAGTGCAGACTAAGAACTCAATAAGAAGCGACAGTGAGTGAATGAAAAGACCTGGCAAATGCTGCTTCCTGGTATATGTGTGTTTTATTGTGTAAGTCCTCATCTGCCCTAGCTATTCCCTAATAAAACTACCCATCAATTTCATTGGTAGACAAATTCAGTCCATCTGTAAGTACAGCATGTTCCACATCACAATTCTAACACAGACAACTTTAAATGAGACAAAACAAACATAAAATTAGCACTAGTGGGAACCCTCGGCACTCAATTTGTTGGATTTAACACCTTTTTATTTTATACATCCTTCCACATAAACAGTTTTATATTAGCCCCTGATATGGTGCCTTCCAATAATTCAACACTGAGCTGTTGAAAAGCACTAATTAGCAGCTTCAGTATAGAAAGGAACATACGTAGGAGAAAAAAACTAGTAAACTCAGAATACCCTTTGGGCCCTACCATTTGTGTGTAAAATAACTCAATAAAAAATTGTACTATATTGTTAATCACAAGACCTTCCAGGAATATAATCAATCACAGAAGAAACATAAACTGTACCTCCATAAACAAAGGAAGAAAAATGATAACTCTCATTTAAGCTGAACATGGGAATCATCACAACGAGCAGATGCATTTATAAAACTAAGCACATTTCATAATAACGATAAAAATATTACAACTGTATATACATCCGATTGACATATATGCCTGGCATTCAACTTTAACACAACAGGCAACACATTTGTTAAATTAACACTTCATTTATTTTGATCATTTCCAACAATACCAAGATCATATATACATATATATTAATTTTAACAAGAAGTAAAGTAAATGATTAGCAAGTACTTTGGGATTCTGAAACTATAGAAGTATATTTAATGTCCAAAGGGTTCCAGGCACACATTCCTCTATAAGCTGGAATGTCTACATAGCCTAATTATTTCTTTTTAGAAAACATTTAACATAGTTTGCTATTTATAACTTAAGGGAATGTTTTCCTTTTTTCCATCTTTCCACATACCTTTATCAAATAGTTCTAGTTGATATTTCTACTGCATGTAAATAATTATATCCTCGAGTGCTTTAAAATTACACTAATTTCTACACCATTAAGGATGGAAAATGTTTCTAATTTTTGATGCATTAGAAGTGGGAGATATTAATTTCTAGATGAAATTATGCATAAGCAGGGGGAAATGTCTGAAGGGAGATAATATTTAACCATAAAATGTTAAGTATCTCAGGATTTATAAATGATTAAAAGCAAATAGGAAAACACAGTTGTATTGTTCTTGAATTGTGGGACTCTCCCATCCATGAAACTTTCCAGTGCTTGCGCCAAAAAGCATCTTTTTATTTTAAAATTGTTTAGTGGGCTGATAAATGCCATGAACAGTAGCAAAGCCTCAAAACCAAAGAAATTAAACACTTCAGTAAATATGTTTACACTATGTCATATAAATGGATTATAAGTAGTAGAGCAATCCTTTTTGCTTTTAATGTTAATGCTTTGTCATTTGCACAACCTGCTACTAAGCAATAAAATTTCCAAAGCAAGTTTTGAAAACTTGAAGGGAATTAACTCATGGCGAGTTGTTGATGTGATTTTCTGCTGTAGTTATACTCATACACTACTTTATTATTTAGGGTCATATCTTTTAAAAATTACACCGGAAAGGTGAAATTGTCCCCTTTAAGCAGGGATTTTTACACAATGGGTAATTTCAATTTGTTCCAGCCTTGTTTCACTATTCGAAACAGATTCAGTGATAGAACTCACATGTGCGCTATGAATATATTTTAATGAATTTTCTGCAAAGAAATAAAGCAGGTTGCACTTGGGTTTGCTTCTGCACTCAGCTTTGCACTCAAACATGTTTTATGTTGCAGGGTGATGAGCAGCACCCGGCCCTTAGAGTGCCTATACTCCAGCGTTTCACTCAATGCATTGAGCATATTCCACTTTGGGGCCTGCTATGGCTCTTTTATGTAGGCTAGGAGTGTGTCTTTCAGTGGTACATCATCTGTTTTCAGAGAACTTGGAATTTCCTGTCACCATTTAGTAACACTGTCTCATAGTAACACGTATTTACTAAGAAGAAATTGAGGTTTAGACCTAGGACTGTAGCCTAGCCTCGCCTTGCATGCACCAGGATCACATATGGGGGCCAGTTCATGTCTTGGCTGCTCTACTTCCCATCCAGATCCCTGATTGTGGCCTTAGAAAGCATTCAAGGACGGCCCAAAGCCTTGGGACCCTGCATCCATGTGGGAGACCAGGAAGAAGCTCCTAGCTCCTGCCTTCAGATTGGCTCAACTTGCCATTGCAGCCACTTGGGGAGTGAAGAGTGAACCATCGGATGGAAGATCTTCCTCTCTGTCTCTCCTTCTCTCTGCAAATTTGACTTTCCAATAATTCTTTTAAAAGAAGAAGAAGAAAAATAGGAAGAGGAGGAGGAGGAAGAAGAAACTGAGGTTATACAGTAAGGGTTCAAGACTGTGATAAAGACATGTTGTTTTTGGTAAGTCTACCATGTTCATGATATGATATTGCGTTCCTTTTGAGGATTCTTATCACAAAGCATCACAAACCGGGTGGCTTGACACAAAGGTGTGTCTCATCACAGCTCCAGAAGATGAATGGCAAATCAAGGTACTCATGGGGACTTAAAAAGTGCAAGACGGAAGTCATTCTGGTCCCTTTCTAGCTTCTGCTAGTAGTCATCAGCCACTGACACTCCTTGGCCTGCTCCTACAGTCGCACACTGTTCCCTGTGCAACTCCTCATTGTCATCTCACGAGGAAAATGGGCACATGGAAAAAGAAAAAGGCCAACTCTACCCCAGTATGACCTCATCTTAACTAATTGCAATTGCAGTGACCCCTATTTCCAAATGTCACATTCTGGGGAACTGGGGGTTACAATAGCGGCATATCTTTTTGGGGGGATATAATTCACCCCTGATCAACCATTAATGAATACCAGATGTAAGTGTAACTTGGTATGTGCATGCCTAAACTGCTAGGAAAATTTTATGAGTTACCTCTTCCCTTTCTGAAGGTGGCCCATGGCCCAGAGCCGACCTTCTGGTCACCTTTCTCCTTTGGACAATAAAGGATTAAAATAGAGAGGCTATGGTTGCTAAGACTCATTCATGAGCCACCATGTATCTAGAAACACAATATTTAATGAATGACACTTTGGAGGAATTAAGGAGTTCTGACAGGCGGAAAAAACAGAGAAAAAAATCTCTTCTCTCTGGACACTGCTACCAACTCTTTTTTTTCCTAGAAAGTTCTTTTGGAACAACAGTTACTCCCTCTGTCCAGTGGGAGTGACCCCATCGTCCATCACTTCTCTCCAGTAGTGATCACTAATCCCCTGGTCACCATCATCCTCCTGAATCTCCAGTGACAAAACCACCACGTACAAAAAGCTGTGTTTTTTTTTTTTTTTTAAGAAAAGTCTCAGAACCAATGTGGGGGGGTGAATTTGCACCACCTTCCACCTCAGCCTTTGTTTGCAAATCTTTTCTGCAGAGTATTAAATGTGATTGGCTTTTTTCCCTTTTTTCTTTTCTTTCCTTTTTTTTTTTTTTTTTGTTTTGTTTTTTCTTTTGTGGAGGGAAGAAGTCAATGAGATTTTTGAAAGGGCTGCAGACAGAAAGGTCACTTTTAAACAAGTGACATGGAAGGCAAGATAAATTTCCATTTTTTTTTCAGGCCTTATGAAAAACAAGGCCAGCTTTGTGTGGGATTCACCGGGAAGTCATTGAAGATGAGCCCTCGTGGCCCACTGGTCCTGATGGAGTGAAAAGCAGAGCGACAAGTGCTACAGAGCTACAGAGAGTTTATATGTACCCATAGGTTGATCATTTCCAACTGCCCACAAAGGCCTTTCATTTCCATTTGGAAGGAGGATATGATAGCCTAGTCAGGCCAGCCCTTTCAGTCACCAAGCAAAACGCCAACTCTTGACATTTGCCTAATTATCTTTTCTTATCATTAGTCATTCCTTGAAGCTTTTCCTTCATTCAGATGCCAGGTATTTCCAAAATTAATCATGTCATTGAATGCGGCATCTTTTCATGTAAATGGACTTTATTATCTAGATCAGAAAGCTCTCCCTTTGAGCAGGGAAAGACCATTTGTAGGGAAAGTGTCTGAAACTTGACATGCCGCCATCCCAAGAAAGATTCTTGGTGTTGACCTCCCAGCAAGCACCAGGCATCCGTCACTTTGTGTGTGTGTGTGTGTGTGTGTGTGTGTGTGTGTGTGTGAGTGAGAGAGAGAGAGAGAGAGAAAGAGAGAAAGAAAGAGAGAAAGAGAGAGAAAGAGCGTACAGTGAATGCGTTGGACTGGCTGCATGCTAATTTGCCCCATTGTTTTGGGGTGGCTGCCTTTGTAGTATTTAGGAACAAAGCCTTTTTTGCATAAGGCTCTATGTACAATTACTTTATGTTCACTTCCAGGGCCATCATCCTATCTTTATTACAACTATATTAGGGGATGCCTGAAGTTCTTTGTCTGCTTGTAAGGCTGCAAATTATAGACAGGGTTTAACACGTTAGCCAGTACACTCTCCTTTCATTTGAAGGCATTTTAAAAACTTTGGGAGGATCCTGGACTAGATCAACATATGGTCCCACTCAGCCTCTCTCTAAATTTAGGGAAGCGAAGAGAGAGATGACTGAGAAGCAGATGAAGTGTTGTCAAAAGAACTTAGTAAGTTTGCAAACATTGACTTCACAAATCAAGAATAGAAAGTGAGAAACTTCCCTTTGAAGAGATAACACCAAAACTTAACATAACCTAAAGGGGGTTGTATATCTGGGTTCACAGCATTGGCTGGGATGCATCATCTAATTAGCAAGTACAAGTTTCTGATGGTGAACCAACCTCTCTAACACCTGTCCCCTGCGTATGTAGCGACACACAAGGAGAGTTTGCTCTGTAGCTCAAACTACCTTTCCGTTAATGCTGTGTTTTTTAATGGTGGGATAATTTTCCTTTGGGAAGAATACAGAGAGTAATAATAATTACTTACAACACTCTTTTCTAAGTGGAAATAGAATTAATGTTGTGACAGAAACTGACAAAGCTCAGGAAATTAAAAGTTAAGGCTAAAATTCCTGTGTAAGATTTCTTCTCCTTTTTTGGTCATTATAAAACAAATTTGGTAAGGAAACTTGCTGGGGGAAAGATCTAATTGTGGAGTTAATCAAGAAACAGAGAAACTATTTTTTTTAAAATACTCTTCACTCTCCCCAAGTCCAACTAAGATCTAATTTTACCTGCACCCTATCTCCTCTTACTTATCTCATTCTTCTTAACCCAAAAACTTAATTAAACAAAAGGAAAGAGAAACCCTGCTCTTTAGCAAGTGGACTGATTTTCTGTGTTTAAAACAAGTTGATGTAAATGCAAAAAAGTTGAGCATATCTCGGTCAGAATTGGGAGAGAGCACCGATTAGCTGGAATTTACAAATACAAGTTTTTGGATGCTCTGTTAATGTCCAAAGTTCTGTAAGGAAAACAAACATAAAAATCAACTTCTGAGAGACTGCATTTAAGAAAGAGCTCAACCTCTTCATTCTTTGTCATGTTTGAAGGTTGGCCAAAAGGGAGAACCGGGAGTGTAAACGCAAGGAATGAAGCTCTAGGCTCTAAGCCAGAAACTCAGAACATTCATCTTTCCCCACTGCTAGGAAGAATGTTTCTGGAAAAGAGGTTCCGTTGGGGGCTTGCCCTTCTCAGGGCTTTCCTGAACTCCAAAATGACAGCAAACGCCGCCCTTCTGTGTGTGTCTGCCTTTGGTCTTGTGAACATTGGGCTCTTATCGCTCAGGGTAAGGGGTATAAATGGCATATGCAGGTGTGCTGCCCTCACCCGAAGCCACAGGACCTCTTGCCTCCGTGCCTGCTTGTGTTTTGCACAGCTCTTGGCAAATAACTTGCCAGGAAGTTGTGATATTCCATAAAGAATCATGAACAGCAAAAGCCAGATTACCAGGGGTGGATGGATGTCTGGCCTGAAATCAGATAATGCTTGGAACACTCATATCCCAAATCAAAGTACCTGAGTTCAAATCCCAGCTCCAGGGTTGACTCCTGTTTCTTGCTGAGGTATATTGTGGGAGATTGCAGTGTCTGGATCAAGTCACAGGGAAGACCTGCATTGAATTCAGAGCCCTGAGCTTTGCCTGGCTGAGCCCATGTCACTGCAGGTATTTGGGAAGTAAGCCATTGGATGTGAACACTCTCTCTCTCTTTATCTCTTCATGTGTGTGTGTGTGTGTGCGCGCTTTTATCTCTGCCTCTCAAATTTTAAAAATTAGGTTACAAATTTTCAAAGGCAATTCTTTTAAATACAATTCCAATTCATAAAAAAAACTCAGAAGAGTTTATAGGTGGTCAGACAGATAGCTTTCTCTGACATGTAAATCTATTTCTGTGAAATATGAAAAGACTATGTGGCATAGACACATAATCTTTGCTTGCACTGTTGTGTTGGGCTCAAAATCAACTAAGATACTTCAGCTGTGAAGTTGGAAAGTGATCATCGGTGGAAAATCATGCAAGATGTCCATGAAAGACCATCCTTACCCACTGATCAATGGCTTTTATCTATTTCTTAGTACAATACAAACTTAACACTTTATTGCTGAGCTTCTGACCATACAGGCATAAATGGCAGCTGGACATGAGTCTTGTCTCGATCCCTAGACAATGGAGGTTAGCTGGTCTGTTTTTTCTTTTTCACTCTTGTTTGCTAGGCTCAAACCAAAGTGAACTGCATATATGATGCTTCTATGAACTGTAATCGCCTATGAAGTTTAGGAATCGGCAGTGTCCTAGATGAAGAGACGTAGGATGGTCTATGATGGAAGATGAACTAAAGAAAATAACTAAATATAATTTCTAAGGCTGTACTGTCTTCTAGAAAATCGAAACAGCAGGGAGAAAAGCAGGGCTCTGCTCTGAGTCAGTTGGGGAAATCATTAGGATTCCAAAGACGTTCTGATTTGAAGTCTTCTTCATGGACTGAGGTGTTTGGGATAGTGGGGGACAGTGAATTGCTTTGTTGTTATTGTTGTTGTTGGAGTAGAGTACCTGTAGACACCAAGAATCTCTCCCCCCTTCTCTCTCTGCTACTGTAGAAAAGTAGATATTTTTCTTGCAAAATGAACCCAAGGTATTAGAAATTGTTCTTGCAGATACTGTCCACTATTTGCTAAAGCTTGAGGGTTGCTTTTTTTTCTGCCACAGACTGTGACTTCACATAATGCAATGTAATTAATAATTTTTAAAAAAGGGAGGATGGGCCGAAATAAAAAAAAAACAATAAATTCTAATGAGGATGGGGGGAGGGACTCTAATCCACCATGGTGAGAATTTAAACTAGTGTAACCATTATGGAAAACAGTACAGAATTCTCAGATACTTGAAAATAGATTTTCCACATGACCCAGCCATCCCATTCCTGGGAATTTATCCAAACAAAATGAAACGAGCATATGAGAGAATGATCAATATTCCCATGTTTATAACAGCTCAATTCACAACTAAAAAATGGGATGAACCCAGACACCCACCAACAAATGAGTGAGTAAAGAAAATGTGGTTCATAAATTCTATGGAATACTACTCAACCATAAAAAAACTGTCTTTTGCAACTAAACGAATGTACCATTTTGCTTAGATAAGAAAATCAGATCCATGGACAAATTTATGCTTTCTCTTATCTGGGATAACTAATTCACAGAGTACAAAAAATGTAATCTGTAAGTGCAAGAGTGACATTGCGGGATTTAATTATTGTCTATAGCTTTTGCTTACATTCCCCAGGAACAGTGGGGTTTTGCTCTTTTCTGTTCTTTGTTATCATTATTTCATTCTTGCATGTGTTGATATTGTTACCTAGTGGTGTGTTAAGCATGTGGGGAAATATATATATAAAATGAACAAAACTAATTTTAAAAAAGGTAGGGGAAGGTGATTGAATCTCAAAGTCTTTCCACTAATTGCCATGCAGAACTTTGTTATTCAGGCCCAGCGCAATAGTGTAGTGGTTAAAGTCCTCGCCTTGCACACTCCGGGATGCCATGTGGGCACCCGGTCTAATCCCAGTGGTCCCGCTTCCCATCCAGCTCCCTGCTTGTGGCCTGGGAAAGCAGTCAAGGACGGCCCAAAGCCTTGGGACCCTGCACCCATGTGGGAGACCAGGAAGAGCTCTGGCTCCTGGCTTCGGATTGACTCAGCTCCAGCCATTGCTGCCGCTTGAGGAGTGAATCATCAGATGAAAGATCTTCCTCTCTGTCTCTCCTCTTCTCTGTATATCTGCCTTTCCAATAAAAAAATCTTAAAAAAAGATTTTAATTAAAAAAAATGCTATTCAGAGCTAAACACCTATTCTGTTGATTTTGATACCTATTTTATTACTGTGCATTTCCCTCTTTTGTTGAAAGACTTTATTTATTTGAAATCCAGAGTTAGAGAGAGTGAAAGAGAGAGAGAGAGAGAGAGAGAGAGAGAGAGAAATCTTCCATCCACTCATTAACCCCTTAAATAGCTACAACAGTTGGGACTGGGCCGAGTCGAAGGCAGGAGCCTGCTACTCCATCTCATCCATTTCGTACATGGGCAGCAAGGGACCCTAGTACCCCGACTATTTGCTGTTGCCTTTCAGGTGCACAAGCAGGGAGCTGGATTGGAAGCAGAACAGTTTAAACTTGAACCAATGCTCCAATAAGGGATGCCAGTATCATAAGCAGTAGCCTAACTGTGCCACGCTACTTGTCACTTCCAACTCTTTATTAAAATAAAAAAAAAGACAAGCTTTGATTTTTTTAGGAAGGTAACAGTCTTCCTATAGTATCTGATAACAAGCTGCCAGAATCCTGCTGGAAAGAATTTCTGGGATGGTTCCTGGATGGAAGGAAACAGCATCATCTTGCTTTCCAGCCACCTTAAATCAGTAATTTTGTAGTTGACCTTTCCACCTTAATTTCAAATGAATGATAATCAACATGGGATCAGGCATCAGTTATTTTGCTTGTGTCCTAAATTGAAATATTCAAACGAACCTCAAAAACCATTTCATCTTTTCTTCTCTCCAAATCTATCCTGCTTTCAATTCTGATGGCTGTGAGAGTAAATTAAGTAGTTGTCCACCACTGATGAAGTGCCTAATTGATTACGTCACGACACCTGCATAGTGAAAATGGGTCTGTTTCTCAAATCTCTCAGATCAGGGAGAGTGGGAACCTGCATCATTCTCTGGCTTAATGGTCCACATTTTTTGCCACTGATTTCTTTAAGAAGTTTGAAGGACTGTCCTGGAATTGAATTATTAGTACGTTTGAACTCAGTGGTAGTCTGCCTTGGTTCACATAGTAACATATGTCACCCAATATCTATGTTAATCCTTTTTTACTTTTTGTTAAGCATGGTTTTGATTTTATATTGCATTACACTGAATACCAGAAATTATAAATCTCTATTTTGAATAGTAGTTGGTGGTGGTGGTGTTCTCTAACACATGCTTCAGGGTTAATTCAAGATGCTTATTTCATAGAACATTCACTGTCTAATACATACGTAGCACTATGCCAGGGAATTTAGAGAAGTGCTGACCTTGAAGAATATGTGTACCAGAGACAAGTATACAGTAACACACACATAGGCACACACAAACACACACACAGGCACACACAAACACACACACTCAATAGATTGCATCAGGGCAGACATTCGGCACAGTTGCTTGCGCCACATCAGGGAACCCTTACTTTCCACAACACAATATGCAGTTTCAGTCCAGCCCGTCTGATTCTGACTCCAGCTTCCTGCTAGTGCATACCTGGGACACAGTAGGGGGACAGTTCAAATAGTGGGGTCTCTGCCATCTGTATGGGAAACCCAGATGGGGTTCCTGGCTCCTGGCTTTAGACTGGCTATTGTGGACATTTGGGAAGTGAACTACTGGCTGCATGTTCTGGAAACTGTATGTGTACAAATGAACTTGCTGTCCATAATATCAGTTGCAGGCTGCATAGTGTAGCATGACACCCACAGTGAATCAGCCATGGCCCTGAAGACAGCCAATGTCAAGCCACAGATCTTCCTGCTGGAGTGGCAGGAGCCCTGATGTTGTTCCCCAGGAGCCACCACTCTTGGAATGAAAGAACGAAGCCACGTGGAGCAGACCGGGTCCAAGCTGAACATGGTTTTCCAAGAATACACTGACATTTCCAGAACATCAGAAGGGGCAAGATTCAAGTTTAAAAAAAGAACTTATTTAGTTCAGAATTTGTAGGTTTTCATATCTTTGCTCTGTTGTATGTTGTATGTAGATTCAAGTTAAGTAGCTTGAATCCAAAAAAAAATGATGAAAATGAAATCCAAAAAAAATGAATCCAAAAAAAGCAAAACTAGTGTGAACATTATTTATCAATGTACACACAAATACAAAAATCCTCAAAACTATTGCCTAGATTGAGGAGTGAAAATTTATAAGAGAAGCAGACATAATAGGAGAAAATGTTTATTTGTTTGTTTGCCTTTATAAAGCGCTTTTGGGAAAAACATCTGAATACATATATCAGTTATCTGGCTTGTCCCAGTTACACTGATGCTAGAGATGTCCTTTGTTAGAAATTAATGTGTGTAATAAAGTTTTACATTTTTCATATGTTTTGAAGTATATGAGCTATATTTCTCTTGACTGCATAATTACTTTTTGTACACAAGAAAAATGAGGTGCTTAGCCCTAAGTAAATAACCTCAAAACAAACCAAGAATAATAGTTACATTCTTTTCATCTTCTAGGCTATATACCATAAATATTTTCAGAAACTTTTAAAGTTACATTATTGTGAGTTTTAAGCAAAAAAAAAAAAAGAAGAAGAAGAAGAAAAAACCCTCAGAACTAAGGTCAAGCAAAAATATATCCCACCCCCCTATGGACTCTCAGTTCTGTATTGTTGGGAATACAGACTAATTACAGCTGCCATGTTTCTTCTCAGTTTGTATTCATTTCAAAAGTGGTTTCTTTTCATAAGAGTAAATATTTAGGGAAATAAGATGTAGATTTAAGGCATTTTAAGTAGTTTCTTTTTCTGGAATGGTGATTTTAATAATGTCTCCATTCGTGCTGAGGAGACTGCTCTCATCACAGTGGCTGCCTCCACGGCACTCTGGGTGCGCTGTGCCTGTAACTTTCAGCATCAGGCTGCTGCTAAACTGCAACTCTTTTTTTTCTTTTCTTTTTTTTTTTTAAGTAAACTAGCTCTGTCATTCACACCTTGAAGAACCAATTTGGGTTCTTAAAAATATTTATGTGGAGACTGTAAAATCTCAAATCGCTGTCGGGGAACACCATGTTACACATGCTAACAGACATTTAAAAAAAACCCCAAGCCGGCTAGTAGCTGGCTCCACTATAATTACCAGCTTGCCTGTTTTTATTCTGCAGTAACACTGATTATGAACTTGATCTTTTCCAAAAGAACTTATTGCTGAATTTGATTAAAAAAAAAAAGAAAGTTCTAGATTCTGAAAACATTTAGTAAGACAGGAAACTATGGATATCTTAACTTACTCGTGATAGGCTCTAGATAAAGCACTAATGTCATATTTTGCCCCCATGTCTAACAAAAGTGACCATGAATCAGGTTTTGCCTTAAAATGCTTCAAAATACTAAAACCATTTTATCCCTCTATCTTTATTTTTATATATAATTCTGTGGGTATATGTATAAATTAAACAAAGCAACAGAGGTCATAATCTCTATTGTAATTATAGCTACCTCTACAAATTAAGTTTAATCGTGATTTTATTTTTCTTTTTACTTTCTTGTGAGTTGAATTTTTTCTGTAATAAGCAGTTGTGATTTTTACAATACAGACACTAACTTTTTTAAAGGTTGCGTGTAACTTCCAAATGTGTGAAATTCAAGAGAATTTTTAAGCTTTTGCTGAAAAGAAACTATTATCCTTCAGTTAGAAGTGGTTTCTACGTGGGGAACGGTGGAAGTAATTTAATCGAATTGCAAATGGCGAAAGAACAGATGAAAACTCAGTCAAAGTTTGGGACAAGGAGAAGTAGTACAAGTATTCACAAAAAGGTTGTTCTAAAGAAAGCAGAACACATGCGAGTGAAGAGACTGGTGTGAGGAATGACACGAAGATACTTCATTAGTTCAGAAAACACGTTTGCTCATGCATTTATGAATTTGCTTGCAAAATTTGCCTGTAGCGAATTATAGTGCAAGACCAGTGGCAAGTGCAACAGAAGTAGAGACTAACAAGAGAGATTATTTCAAGTTTCCAAGCACTCTGGGCCATAATGGACAAACAAAGTCTTTATGACTGTCTTGAATGAGAGAGAGGAAGAGTGAGAGAGAGGGTGAAAGGGGGGGGGGGGAGAGTGAGACAGAGGAAGAGAGAGAAACTTGGTCTTTTTCATTTGTTAGTTGCCATGCTCATCAACACAAAAATACAGTATCCCTCGGTGGGTTACAGATGTCCAACAGGTGTGTTTCACTCTATCTACCTTTGCTAAACTTCATCACTGGGAATAACTCAAATTTTTTTTTTCTATGAGATGTCATACAACTCTCCTGTCTGCGTCTCACACATTCTTTGTTAAATATGGGTTTAAAGCCATCTGTGACTTCTCATTACCTCTGGAATACATCCCCAAGTTCCTCCCTACCTATCCACTATCTCCCAAGCCCTCACTTATGCCCAACACAAGATTTTTCCATTCAAGTCATCTTTTCCCCTGCGTTTAGTGCCACCCTATCTAGATCTCCAAATACCCTACATACATTTTTAGCTTTTCAAATGCCCTCATCTTGCCAGAGGCACTTCGTCTAGATCCATCTCATCTATCCTTAAGGACTCCATTAGAAACCCATCCTATTCCATAGTATATAATGAAACTCCTCCCCCAAACCTCTGTAGCCTGTTAATTGAATTCTGTCTATGAAGTTCACTATACTCAGACTTGCAAGGCAGACTTGTGTCTAGAGCTGGATCTGATCTCTCGGGAGACACACATGCTCAGGACAAAGAGAGAGCAGGGCGTGTGGATGTTCTCCAAAGCTTCACCACATGAATAGTTTGGAGGGCTTCGTGCTGCTCTCTCATCCTCATGTCCTGCAGAATATTGTTTCAACAGTATGACCTAAACACTCCCATCTGGCTGACCTGTCCTTTCAGACTGTAGCTCTGCAAGCCTGGAGCTTTTCAAGGAAATGAAGCTCAGATTCTCTGCAGAAAAGCTCTCTGCTTCTTCTCTCCCGTTCCCATCGTCTGTTCCCTTGCCATGTCCTTCGACTCGTTTCCAATTGAGTTTTGGATCCATTTCCCTGGATGATTTCCATACTGTCTTATAGCAATTAAGAAGTAAATAAAACAAACGTTGTCATTCCTCCTCATAATAAAGACACTCTACTTTGTTTTCTTTCAGTATAAAAAAAAAAACCAAGTTTCACACTTAGGTTTGTTTAGCTGGAGAGAATCCAAAGACAGAGCTGTAAGACAGAGGAGAGTTGTAAATGATGACTTGTCTGTTTACAGATGAGTAATTGGACCTGCTGCACTGGAGCTGTGGGATGGTGACTTGCAGGTCTGATATTTATTTACATAATTCACTGAATGTAACAGATTTGAAATATAACTTATAAATATTTAGAAAATATTGTTTCCAAGTATCTGCAGCTTCTTTACAGTGTATCAAGCCGTTTATTTTGAAACACCATCTCTTATTGAGAGGTGAGGTATATGGCTGAGCAGAGTTGCATGCATGCAGAGTAAACCATAATTAATATTGCAGAGGAGAAAGAAAAGGAGTCAGCTGTTGGATGGGGACAGTCTGCCCTCCCAGGAGAGGCTTTTCATGCAGATGAGGTTATTGCTGCTAGAAATGCATGTCAACTCTGTGTAGCTGGTTGCCTCGATTTTATAATGTTTAAGAAAGGCCCTTGTTCAACTGGGCTTGTAGGTCCTCTAGACTAAAACAAAAAAGCTTCACCATGGATTTAGAAAGAAGCCACACACTGCTCCCTTGTCTAGATCCATGTTCATGAAGTCAGACTTGGTCATACTGTCTTATTATTATTATTGGAAAGTCAGATATACGAAGAGAAGGAGAGACAGAGAGGAAGATCTTCTGTCCATTGATTCACCCGCCAACTGGCTGCGACAGCCAGTGCTGTACCAATCTGAAGCCAGGAACCCGGAGCCTTTTCCAGGTTTCCCATGTGCGTGCAGAGTTCCAAGGCTTTAGGTTATCCTTGACTGTTTTCCCAGACCACAAACAGAAAGCTGGATGGGAAGCAAGGCTGCCGGGATTAGAACAGGTGCCCATATGGCATCCCGGAGTGTGCAAGGTTAGAACCCCAGCCGCTAGGCTACCATGCTGGGCCCAATCATACTGTCTTTTGAGAGGTAGCGATTATCTGTACTTCTCTTGAACCTGAGCTGCCAGTGTGACATCCACTGGTCAATAGATTGCAACACAGGTTCATTGTACTGATTCTAAGTATGTGCCTCAAAGGGTTTTCCACCTTCTGTTCTTGCTCACGAAACCCTAGACATATGCCATGTAGATAGCCTGGTCCAGCCTGCCAGGTAATGAGGGACAGAGTTTAGTCACCCTCATCACCACAGGTGACAAGCAGCCAACCCAACTCTCACAGCTGATGCAGACATGGCCACAGATGCTTGAGGGAGTCCAGCCAAGACCTGAGCAATCACCCCGCTGAACGTTCAGCCCAAATTTCAGAGCCACAAAAATCATAAGCGATGTAAGTAAGTGCCGCTTTGAGCCACTAAGCTGTGGCTAGTTATTCCAGTAGCTGAAGCCACCTGTCACAGGCTGACGACGACTGGAAGGATGCAGTCACCCAAGATGGCACTTGTAGGTCATGATCGATGATCCACATTCCAGTCATGTGATCACTGAGCAATCCACATGAAAATCCACATACATAGTGCTTACTGTCAGATGACAATTTTAGCTTAGAACTGTTAAGTCGGGCTTTGTGTGACACAGCCCATGAAACCACTACTTGGGGCATGCATACCCCAATTCAAAGTACCAGTAAGAGCAGATGATGGCCGTTACTCCAATCCTTGCGCTGCTGCCACAAACATGGGATATCCAAATGGAATCCCTGGCTCTAGGCTTTTGCCTGGGATAGTACCAGCTGTTGTGACCACTTGGGGAGCGAACCAGTGAATGGAAGATCTCTTTCTCTCAGGTCCCATCTCTGTGTCTCCTGTCTATCTGTGTGCGCATGTACATGTCACTCTGCCTTTCAAATAAATGAATCTTATAACCTAATTAATCAATAAACATTAATGTGATTCCCCTACAGGATTTCCTTTGTGTCTCCTTGAAAAGGCTTTATAATCTCATCAAGTACTCAAACCTAGGTCATATCAAATTTTTGCATTTTAATGATTAATCAATCATAATAGTTGTTTGAAAATATTGCAGGTAGATGGAAAATTTTTCTACCACTGATTTTGCTAGAGGCAGGTAAAATAGCATTTCCATAATTATACAAATATATTCTTCATATGAGATAGGAGTTACTTCTGCTGAAATCTTACTCTAATCATTAAGATGTGCTTAATTAACTCTTTCTTCCTCTAGCCTCTCAGAATTATCTTTAAAATTAGGGCTATTGTTTTCTTCCTGTTATAATTTCTGCTTATTTGTTCACTTTAATAAAAGGTATAAGCAAGTAGTTTGAGATATTTTATAATTATATTGTGTTATCTATGATGGAAAATAAGTCAAATGAGACATAAAGACAAAAACTTCACAACTCACATTTTTTTCTGTTAGTAAACAACAATATTAAATCTTCAATTTGCAGAATTTTAAAGGTATCTAGTACATGCCCCAGAAAAGAACAAGTAACTGACTATTAGATGGCTAAGCATACTCATTTAGCATTGCACTTGAACTAAACCCAAATGTCAATGAACTACACTAAATAAATTTGCACTAAATAGGAATGATTTAAGTTGCATAAATGGTTTAATAAAAAGTAAGTGGTGGAGATATATTTCCAGTGGAACACAGAGCAATGTAGCAAAGACTGCAAGAATTTCACAAAAGCATATTTTTATCTTCTGTCTGAGCACAAAGCTAGCTAGCTGCATTTCTTAACCTACCTTTCATGTATGTGTGGTCCTGTGATTGAATTTCAGCCAATAGACTATGAAGAGAAAGATCCAAGAGTCATGGCAAAGCTTGATGCATGCAATCATTTATGCTCTTTCCTTTCTTTTAGCCAAAAATCAGTACCTAGGGTAATCCTGTATTCCATACAGAACCCAGATAGCCTCCATCAATTGGGTCCCTGAAAAACTGCAGAGACCAGAGCTTATACGTACCTATAAAATTAGGAGTCATGGAATACTTGTGCTCTAAGTTATTGCGTTTAGTTTGGAGGCTATTGCTTTTGCAACGACTACCTTAATTAATGCAAGCAGCACCCACAATTCTGTCATACTCCTCACATCAAAAAGCAGTACAGAACATTTCTTGGGTGATGGTAAAGCAGACAGCTACTGAAAGGAGATAATGCCAACAACATTTTATCAATATATAAACATCTTCTCGCTGCACACAGGTCATGCCTTCTGTATCATTTTGATTCCTAATAGATAAAAATGGTGTTCACTTGTTAGTAGACAGTCAGAGAATATGAAAGCATGAAGGAAATTAAGGAATGAAATAAGGCCCAGTGTTACAAGATTTCAGCGATGTTAGGAGATATTTTGGTAAACATTCATTCATGACATGGCTTCGTGAATTTATGTATGACTGACTTCTCTCTTGTTGGGTTCTTGTCAGGTTGGCCTATATTTCTCCAAGCTGGGAATTTTGAGCTGAGTATATAAAAGTAACTAGTGCCTTGGTAACTAAATGAGTGGCACACAACTGGGAAGAGTTGCACGGACCTAGCAGTGTCTCCTAGGATTCAGACCTCTTAGGCTTCTGAGATCCTCCAGCCAAAGCACCTTTAAAAATCATATAGACAATGGGGTTCCAAGTGAGGGTGCCATTATTATTATCTGGTATCCCAAATGAGAAAAATTAGACCCTTGGAGGTTCAGTGGCACAGGAACTCCTCCAAACCAGGACAGAACTGAGGTTTTCTGGCTTGCCATTCAGGTTCTGCATTACTGATGCCACATATGGTCTATGCTTAGCCTTACGCATGCTTGACATTATCTATATTGAATCCTTGTAATAAAAAATATATTTTATTCTGATTTTTTGGTTAGTCAGCTCTAAAAAAAAAAATGTGTTTTCGAGATATGATCATTTCTTGACTCTATCAACTCTGTAGTAGACTCTTAAATCAACTCCATTTCTTGTTTTTTCTTGTGATGTGCACAGATGGTGTGATAACCACAGTCATCTCAAAGTTGTCTGTGACAGGCTTCCCCCCGTCATTCTTGCTCACTTAGAGCTTCCTTCATCTTTGTCCCGGAATAGACCATTTTACAAGTTTTTCTTTGCAAAACTTCACCAGATTATTAATACCAACCCAACCTCCAGAGATCCCAAGACACAAATTTGCTAAAATTATTGGGTATATGTGGTATTATACCAAAAAGCAACAAATGTACAAGTAAGACAGAAACAAAAGACATAAACAGCTACTGACTCTTTCATTCAGATGCTGTGGAGGGGTCTCATAGACTTAGACCTCCAAATATAAATATTTAAAAACAGAAAAAGCCAAGAAAAAAGTGGCTCTGAACATGATCAGGGAACAAAGACTGTAGCAAAAACTTCAGCTATGACATGGCTCTGAATTTATGAAAGGGCTTTTCTCTTGGGCCATTTGTTCACTGGACAATTTTTGGTCAAGTTGTTGAAGTATAGTAGGCCAGCAAATGCAAGACAGTTACACAGAAGGAGTGTATAATATTGCCCTTGATAAACTCACTGCTTTGCAGAGAAGTACTTAGATTTGCCCCCAAATTAGTCCATTATAAACACATGCACCTGCCCACACACTCAAGGGCTCAGTTCGCCTTAAAATACTTGATGCCGTAAGTAGAGTGACATTTTTCCCTGTTTTGCACTGGTCAGTTCTAGCTTATGCCTGGTTTTCTGGAACAAATATTTATACTATCTTACTTTACAATGATTTTTTTTTCACTTGGACAATAAGGTATCTAGCTTCTTACTTCCATGTTCTGATAAAGGAAACATCCATTGGTCTTAGGAGCCAGGAGGAGCCTATGACCTCCATGTAGCAGGTAAGATACATGAAAGGTTTCCAATAAAGGAACATGGAAACCAAAAGGAAGAAACTAAAAACAGAAGTATTAGCTGATCATTGTGACATAGTGGACAAGGCCCAGTGATTACATCAGGGTCTACTCTTGGTGTTTACATTTTGTGGATTGGATACATGAATAAGGACATGTATCCAGCATTTAGTATTCTGCTGATGGGTTAAGTTGCCCTAAATGTCCTCTGAGTTCTGCTTGTTCATATATGTGATAGGCTACATTAGGATCTGATCAAATAGTTTCACCAGGAGGCAGGCATGGTTGGGAGAGAGGGGTGCTCCGGGTATTTCATGAAGATTATTTCCCCTCCTCCTCCAGGAATCCCCAGTGGGAGCTTTTAGTCTTTACTTCAAAAACTGATAGGTATCCTAGAGGTAAAATTCGCCTAAGTATGAGAGTACTCCCCAAACCTTCAGCAACACATTAGTTACAGTTCAGGCTCTCCCTATAACCCATGAGTTACTTATCTCTGTATTCATCTACCTGTCCAATTATGGAAAAAGAAAGTCTCACTCTGGTGGATGTGAGGAGAGTTGTTAATCATTCATTTTTTCAATTATTTACTTATTGTTATAATGAAATGATAACCTTCAAGATCCTTACATGATGAACCAAAGGACTTCCTCTTTATTAAGATAGACATTATGGTTGAGAGGGTAAAAATGCCCGACTCTCAGATACGATGTCTTTGAAAACCTAAGTTCAAAACTTGGTGTCTTCTCTCACTTATTACTGATCTAGGGAAAATCTCTTCTGTTTGCTTGTACTGAACTTCCTCATCTATCAAAAATGACCATGGATACCTAGTTTCGAGTTCCAACACATACAAGTCCAGGATCTCGTGAACCCTAAGTCTTCAATAAATAATTTCCATCCTCTTCCCCAGATCAGTTTCCACAATAAATCACCTAATCTTACTGGGGTTATTCCTTCATCTTTCAGAGGGGTTAATGTTGCCTAACCTCACAACCTCATAGGACTGTTTTGATAAAGAATCAGTGCATATTATGGCATTTAAAAAATGATATTCTAAACAAAAGCAAGGCAAGATTATTACCCCCATAGTAATAATTATTATTATCACTACAAATATTCAGAATTGCACCTGACTCACCTGTCTTTATGAAGTTTAACAGCAGATCATAAAAGCCTTAAACAACAATAAAGTACCAGCAATTTTCTAGCCTAACTGATCATTTACTTGCTTTAATATTTTTGTCTGCAATAATCAAAGCTTTTTTGCCTCCATGAATTGATTAGATTTATTAGAAATGTTCTTTTGATTATCCCTCCTGCATTTCATAAGCCTGTGCGACAATGAACTACAAACAAAAAGGTCTATGTAGTGCCTAGCCTTCCACTTCAACGTAAAGTCAAGTAGACTTTCATTCACAAACACTAGTACATTATTTCTCTGTTCACATAATTTCATGTGTTTAACCACGTAAGGCATCAGTAACTCCTTAACAATGAGAGCACCACAGTTAGCATTCTGGGTCCTGTACAACACAGAGGCAGGGGAAAAAAAAATCAGGAGTTAGTGGGTGCTTGTCTTCTCCAACAGCATCTTGTGGTTATTCCCTCCAAGGCTTCTCATTTTCCATAATATTCAATTCAATTCTTAACAATTTTAGTTATTTATTTATTTCACATTTCAGAAGGGAGAGAGATTCTTGCATCCATTGGTTGACTCTCCAAGGATGCAATAACCAGAGCTGAGCTACACCAAAGCTAGCAAACAGGAATTCCACCTGGGTCTCCCACAGTGGTGAAAAGGACCGAGCATTAGAGTTATCATCTGCTGATCAGCCAACTATTTTCAATATTGCAAAAACTAAAAAAAAATAGTAAAGAAAAAATTACCTGTGTTTCAATAATCAATAATACAATACAACCTCCAAGAACTCATTCTCTTGGGAGTGGCAAATTAGTTCTCAGCCCAAGAGACTAACCCTAAAAGGAGCTGTTATACAGTCAGCAAATATATTCCCTTTACCTGCATCTCTTTCTATTACTTCAAATCATAGGACTGCATTGTCAACTGATAGTAAGCATCATGTGAAATTACCTGCCATTACACTATTGTCATTAGTTCATCTTTATTTGAAAAAGAAAAGTCATTGTTGCCTAATCTATTGAGTCAGCTGTTTTCTTTACAGAGTTGTTCCTTACTGTTCTCAAAATAATTCTATGTCCTGTAATGCCTCACTATGAGGTTTCTCTTCCTCTTTCTAGAGTTTGCCTTTCACTGTAGCTACCCAGTGGCGTAAATCAATACAATGCGCGCCATAAACACCACAAGTGCTAACCCTGCCAATTGGCTCTGTTTAATTGGTTTCAGCTAAAAACCTGTAAATTTATTTGAAGTGAAAAGGCAGACAAATCAAAGGTATGGTGACTGACCTGGAAGGCCTTGCTGAGCCAGGGGTTGTGAGTTCCAACACAGTATTTTCATCTTTGTCTTGGGCCTTTTTCCTTTCTTTCCTGTTTCTGTTTTCCTTCACCAGTATTACACTTCAAGTTCGCCACTTTCACAATGAGGAGAAGAAACAGGCAAATATTGGAGAGGATAAATGATGCATCTTAACAATTGTACTAATGCAAGATGCAACTTGAACAAATAGCCCCACAATTAGTATTGTATTGACACTTTTTCATGCTTACCTGTTTTTTTCACAGGCAAGCCCAAGCCCTGATTCACTCTCCCTTGGATGTCCCCCTGCAAATTGCAGATTTTCTGCACATTTTTATCAGCATATCGAGCTTTGTTTTGTTTCCAAGTGCATTTACTTTGTGATTTGCATGGCTGCAGGGAGACCCTGCGGTTCAGATAGCATTCCTGTGTTTATCCATAGTGACAATAGTGCCTCTGGACTGCTTGGTTCCCCAGAGCCTATCACTTAGCTGAGACTAACTACTGGGGACAAGGGAAAAGACATTTCACCTGAGGAAGTTCAGTTCAGTGGCCTGCAGGAAAGACTCCTTCTCTAGACTGGTCCTGAGTGGACCACACGACAGATTTTCCCCTTTGCCTTAGGTGCACACACTGTTCAGGCAAAATGATTTACTAATTCATGATCAGAGCCACCAAGCATGGAACCCTTTTTTGGAAGGTTACAAATCTTGTCAAACATTCAATGATATTTGAAAAGGAGAAGTTATTTGTTCAAGCCATGATAATTTGAAATGTGTTTTAAAGCAACCACAAGAAATCCCCTGGGTGGAAACACACCAAGAGTGACACTCACAGAAGGATTTGTCAAATCATAAGACACATGTGCACACGTGTACATGCGGACACACACATACCATATTGCAAGAAAGGGGTTTTTGTTGAGTATGTGTTCAAGAGCAAGCTGCATCTCCCAGTCAGGCCCACCTCTGAGGCAGTTGTCACACCTAAATCAGTACATCAAGAACAAAGCCATTTCACCAAACTCTTCAACTCACTTTTATTTAAACAGAGGTCACAGTCAAATTTTGGAAAAGTTTACATGCTAAGCAGCCCCAAACTCTATTCATAAATCTTGCATCTAATTCCATGAGTACAAATTCAGTCACTTGCGTTTTCATCCAGGTCTTGTTTAGCATTCACTTACAACTAGTGAGGTTTCAAGAGTCACTGCGAAGTTCAATTTCTAACCATACCCTCAGGATGAGGCTGATGATTCAAGTGTGGTCTGTTCCATCTAGGATACAGATATATCCAGAAGGAAGTGACTACACAAGTGTTTTTAAACCTAAGCAACTATCTAGGCTTCCTTTGATCATGGACCCAAGTTGGGATGCATAAAACATCTTGCAGCCAGTGCCAGCCAATGTAAAGCAGTGGTTAAGCATCAAGTCAGGCACTACTGATTGTGGTGGAAATCACCAGTAATTTCTCTCCCTAAATTTTTACACCCTGTGACAGTATGCTACCTCTCTCTCCTGAACTCTCCCCTTAGAAAACAGGAAAACAACCATATTTGTTGTAGGCATTGAGGTTCCTCATTTCTGGATACTTTCAAAAAGCTGTTTTCAAGCTGACGATTTACAAAACGGCCCATAATACTCGCATGTTATTTGCTATTGTTTCTTCCCATCTACAGAGCTGCTTCTGTGTAGGTGGGAGTGGAGGCAGGTGGGGAAGTAGCTGGATATATGACACTGAGCAATAAACGAATGAAAAGTTGGACGTTTTCTTTTATAGTCTGTCTCACAAATTTACCAGGAATTTTAAAAACTACTGTTTCGATGAGTTAAGCTATTTGAAACACACAGCAAGAGGACATTTGGGATTCCCCACAGATGAGCTCATCTGGATTCTCGGAGGACTACAAATCTTTTTGCACTTGTTCATCAACACGCAGAAACAGTTAGGTTCCTAACCCAGAATTTCCTTCCTTTCTATTCCCTTAACTCCATGAAATCTGGTAAAACAATTGCCTGGGCTTTGGCAAAGGCAGTGTTGACAATCTCTGTCTAATTGTAGGCTGCTTAGAAAAAGATGTGTTGCAAATGGAATTCTTCTGATCTACAACTCAACTTTGTTTCTCTCCCTGGCTTATTTCATGTTTAATCTTTAAAGTAAAAGAAAATCTCTATAGGAAAAGGAAAATATCCTCTTAATACAAGTGTATAAATTGCTTAACCTTTCCATGACAATAATTTTTTTCATTTAGCTAAATACCTTAAATATTAATGCTCATCGGAAGAGACTAAATGCAAAATTGCAGCTAGTGGAGTGACTCTGCCAAGCTTTAACTATCATTAAAGTTTCAGTATACCAGAGTAATTATGATGTCGAATTAATCTACTTTATGATGGTATGATCTAGGGTATACGGTCAGAATGTAGTGATTATGGAGGATGTATTTATGATGTCTTTTCCTGCAATCAGATCTCATTAATGTTCACTTGTGCCTTTCTTACATATGCCCTGAATCGAAACATGTCCATAATGACAGAATCACAGACCATTTCAAGAAGCTTGAAGACCTCTAGAATCACCTTTTGATTTCCAAACATGAAGGTACTTTAACCAAGAGGCCACTTCAGACTCCTGGTCAGTGCTCTTCTTCCTCTAACCATGTGACCTGTTTGGAGGAAACTGATCTCTCCACGTTTTTCATGATTTCATCACTCAGTTTCTATTTATTCCATAGGTTGTTCTAAAGACAGCATACAAGCACCTTCTCTATTTTGTGTGAGTAGCAATACTGAGTCAAATGCCTCCACTATAGCTCAGGACATTACAGATACCTTCAAACCTCTGGGGTCTGTGCCTCTACAATTCAAACGGACGTGAGAGGTTTCCTTATGTCTCCAAGCAGTACTTGGAGACATGGGAAGACAAATAAAAGAAAAGGTATGATGTCGCAGTATTATTGCAGACACCTGCCCTTCCTTCATCTTCTTTTTTAAAGTACAACCAAAAGGATATTTTCGGTTTTTAATAAGAAGAGCGTAGCGAAAGTGTGGCTGGATAGCATTCCCCAGTGGCTTCCAAAATAAATGCATCAACATTCTTATTTAGCACCACCTGCAAGAAAAGCCTGTGGTCAGCACTCAGGCTCAATAATGTAAAAATGGAAATTATTAGTTAGGAAATAGGTTTCAGGACCAGGCCTACAGAGAGTAACCATAAACAACAGAAAAATTCCTTTTGGAGATGGAGCTTTCAGAACACCTTACAAGTGTGCTATATTTGGAATTCATGCATTAACTTTACTGCCCTTCGAGTCCCACTCGTTGTTCTAACTCAAATAGCTCTCAAATACAAAATCAACTTCGTGAATTATGGAAATGTATTCTTTTTCAGCTTTTCCAAACCAAGATCTCTCAAGAGAATTAAGTTTCATAGAAAATTGTTTGAGTGACTATTTTTTCCATTCTCCTGTAGAGGTACTTACTGTTTCTATATACAGAGAGAATAAGTTGATTTATTGCACACAATGGATGCTTTATGGCACTAGGATTTAATCTTGAGAAGGATTGCTGGGTGTTTCAAAGAGCATAGAAATGTAAACTATTTGAGTAATGTCGCAAGGCCATGTTTGTCTCCAGATATGACTAACACTACTGAAACAACTAACACTACTAAGAAGAGCTACAGAGAGTTTCAATATGCCAATCATCTTCAAGTGAAAACAATCTACGTGTAAAGGGAAAGCAAGCATTATTATTATTCCGTGGGACCACTGAGGTGATAGAGAAGTTAACTGTCCAAGACCAAATCTGAATCCTGTACCTGCCTGATTCCTGATCTGCAGAAGTCAGAGAAATTTATTTCCTGAGGAAGAAATGAAGGAGTTATACAGGTAAGGAGCTCACAGAACTGAGGGCCTCGAACCAGCTGCTGTAATTGAATAGGAGGGGTGAGGAAGTTGATCAACGATACAATCAAAAAGCTTAGGGCACAAGAAACATGCCAGGAAGAGGAATGGGACCTCAGAGCCAGAAATCAGTGGGATTCAGACCAGACACTGGAGTGTAGTCAGCAAAGTACCACATTTCAAAGATTTAAGGAAACAGCCCACGTGAACATCAAAAGAGAACTTTTCAAAACTGTTGGCAGATCACATTGCTTCCCTTCAAGTACAAAAATTTGAACACATGACGACAATCAAAACATGACACCTCCAAATTATACTACCAGGGTACAATGATTATTTGAAATTGTTTGTGGAAAGCAGGCAGATCTCCTTTTCTACCTAAACACAGGGCATAAACTTCCCATGAGCAAAGAATTCTGTCTAGGCCAAGAGAAGGACAACGGTGTAATCACTAAAGACAGGGCGTCAGTGCTGAGGTGAATCCGCACAAAACTACTAAAATAACTTTACTGCCCATCACTTTCCCTTCTCAAGTTTCAAATGAATTCCCCCACAATTTATTACTCCTATCTTAAATCCCCATCTTCTTGCTACTTTGTCAAAATGTATCAATTCTTGTTAAAAGTGATTTATAAGAAGGTCCATCTACTTTTTGGATATTCATTTCTTTTTTTGAAGATTGATTTATTTTTATTTTTATTGGGAAGGCAGATCAGATTTACAGATAAGGAGAGACAGAAAGATCTTCCAACTACTGATTCACTCCCCAAATTTCTACCACAGCTGGAGCTGAGGCAATCCGAAGCCAAGAGCCAGGAGCTTCTTTTGTGTCTCCCACATGGATGCAGGTTCCTAAAACTTTGGTCTGTCCTCTACTGCTTTCCCAGGCCACAAACAGGGAGCTGGAAGGGAAACAGGAGCAGCTAGAATATGAACCATATGGGATCCTGGCACTAACAAGTGGAGGATTTAGCTACTGAGCAATCACTTCAGGCCCTGTAAGATATTTACATGAGGTACAGTTTGTAAATCTTTCTCTATTTTTTAAAAAAAAGGATTCATTTATCTTTATATGGAAAGTCAGATATACAGAGGAGAAGAAACAGAGAGGAAGATCTTCCATTGGCTGATTCACTCTCCAACTGGCCACAATGGCTAGAGCTGAGCTGATCTGAAGCCAGGAGCCAGCAGCTTCTTTCATGTCTTCCACATGGGTGCAGGGTCCCAAGGCCTTGGGCTATCCTCAACTGCTCTCCCAGGCCACAAGCAAGAAGCTGAAAGGGAAGTGGGGCTGCAGGGACACAAACCAGCACCCATCACTCCAGGTCCTGGATCTTCATTTCTTACATATGAAGACTTCCGTGAGCATGTAAAACACTTCCATGGTGTACAGTTTGTCCTTGTCGGTTTAATTCGCAGTCTCAGCCTCAGAACCTGAGTGGAGAGGAAATGTCTCTCTTGCCCTGCATGGCCTTGCCTTCTTCTGCTTCACTCCTTACCTCAGCCTCCTTCGGATACCAAAGACATATCACCCCAATACGACTCTTGAAACACTATGATGGGATAGAAGGAAGGAGAAATGGAAGGGATTATTGACATAAGAAAAATTGGAAGCAGTTGAATGTTGACTTAGAATTGACTGCCTGGAATTGAAAGCAATGTTGAAGATAAAAGTTCAAGGTGACAAACCCATTCGTTCCCTCCGTGTCTGGCTGAATTTCCTGTCTTGCTTTGTCCCTGACAGATAGATCACGTTTCAAATTGTTCGTAATTTTCAAAATCTTAACAAAAGCTAGTTTCTAAAGGGAATAAAGCATTTGGATATTGTTAAACTCAACATCCAATGTTTGAGCAGATGGGAGGGAAAGGAACTTGGGGAGAGGAGAGAGGAGACCCCAGCACCAACTAAACTGTATCAAAAAACAATTAAAACAATTTTTTTAAACATCAAATGTTGAGATGGAAACATTCATGTGAAATGCTTTCTCTTCCCCAAAGTTATTTGGATGATAGACTAATTGATTTGGTGCTGGGAGAGTCACGTAGCACCAGTCTACAGTTTTTCTTCCAATATCGGACACACTAGTGTTGGCTATCACAGGCACAACTATTTTCTTGGATATTTTACTGGCTCTAAGACTTCATAGCTTAAAAAATGCATCGTTTGTTTACTACTAACCGCCCCCCACAATTTTATTTAACCTATAATTAATCTTTAATTGTAAGAGACTCTGATTTCCGAGATGCTAGGATGTCTGTAGGGAACATGTGTCCCCGGTACTCATTTGGAAGGCCCAGATTGATGCCATGGTTTCTGGCTTCAGCTAGACTCAGCTCTGGCTATTCCGGGCATTTGGGGGAATGAATTAGTAGATGAAAGATCTCTCTGTGTCTGTCTCTCAATCTTTCAAATAAGATGAAAACAAATAAACGAATTTTAATGTGTGTGCATGGTGGGGAGGGGGTTACAGAAACAAAACAGGACAACGTCTGGCCCTTTGCTGTTGTCCTGGTCGTCCCTGTGCCCCTGAGGGCATTGTGGAACTCCAATGGCAAATCTTGCGTCTGCCCTGGTGAAAGCCCTAAGGCCGTTGCTGCTTCTGCTTCAAAACTTCTCAGACTGGTGAGGGTCCAGAGCTGTGGTTGACCACCCTGGCGTCTTTCTCCAGAAATGCTAGCATAAGTCCAAGCCCAAAGTGCTCAAGCAGGACTTTGCTGCCACTGACAAAGTGCTTTGCAGTCCACCCCAGAGCCACCAAGCACATGCCCCAGTCAGGAGGTTGGTAGGGCAGGTGTGGATTGCTAGTCACACTTGACAGAAGAGCAGAGAGGCGGCCTCTTGAGTGATGTCACTTGCCCAGGTTCATGCAATGAGCCAATAAAGTGTTGCTGTTAGGAAAGCCCACAATTCTGACAGCAGAAATGATGTGTTTTTTTTTTTCTCTGTGGCATTTCCCAATACCTGGATGGAAAGAACAAGTCTGGAGGTCTCATTTGCTGCTTTCCATCCCCCTGGAGATGCGGGAACACTCTGAGCATCTGAGATGAGTCCTCCACACCTGAGCCCTGCGGGATGCCCAGTGTCACACATCGCAGGGGCTGGGTATCGGGTCCTGGCTCCCCACTAATCTTGCATCCCTGTACAGTGTAGCCTCTTCATGCCCTGAACGAGAAGACAAAGGACTCACAGTCCTAGGGAAATTTGTTAGGGGACTGATTCAGTGGCATAGCAAGCTAATCCTCTGCCTCTGGCTCCAGGATCCTATATGGGAGCCAGTTTTAGTCCCAGATGCTCCACATCCAATACTTCTCCCATGTTTATGGCCTAGGAAAACAGTGAAGGAAGCCCCAAGTGCTTAGAATCCTGAACCCACATGGGAGACTTGGGAGAAACTCCGGGCTCCCAGCTTCAGACCAGCTCAGCTCTAGTTGTTGCTGCCATTTGGGGAGTGAGCCATGAGTAGAAGATATCTCTCTCTCTCTCTCTCTCTCTCTCGCTTTCTCTCTCTCTCTCTCTCTCTCTCTCTCTCTCATCCCGAATTTCAATTAAAATAAACAAATTAAAAACATTGTCAGGGCCAGCATTGTAGTATAAAGGGTTAAGCCTCTGTCTGTGGCACTGGCATCTCATGACTGCTGGTGCGAGTTTCAGCTGCTCCACTTCTGATGCTGCTAATGACCCAAATCTTTAGATGTCTGCACCTGCCTGGGAGACCTGAAGAAGCTCCTGGCTTCTGGCTTTGAACAGGGTCAGCTCAAGCAGTTGCAATCATTTGGAAAAAGAACCAACCGATAGAAGACTTTGCTCACTCCATCTTTATAGCTTAGCCTTTCAAATTAATAAATACACTTAAAAAAAGATTTGTATCTCCTTCCTGAATATTTTCTGAGAACATATATCCTGAATTTAAAGAAAACTAATCTCAAATCTTTGAGTGCCTGCTTTCTCCTTATGGAAGTACAGCAGTGATGGAAACACCATAAAAAGAGTATGATTTCATGACCTCAATATGCTTTTCTCCATTGAAGGGAAAAAAATGAAAGCACACTATCTTTTCAATGTTTTTTCCTTACCATAAAAGGGGAGCTCTGCCAGCAGATATCATAGCATTCAGCTTACAAAGACTCAGAGAAGAGAAAGAGTTTGAGGAAATAATTCTCAGTTCAAGTCCTCCCCCCCCCCAATATTTTTTCCAGAAAAAATGAGAGAAAAAAATACAGTTTCATAAAAGGAGTATCCAGCAGGATTGTGGACAACCTAGGTGCCCCATCACAAGGACACACTCTCTTTCCCGTTAAGTAATAAAATATGCTGTGGAGTCTCACAACTCCTCAGACCCTGGGGACATTAAGCTAGGCTCATCAAGCACCATCCATGTGGAAAGATATGAATATATTTTTACCTGGCACACACTGCTTTCCTCTGTAGCTGCCTCAGACGCCTTGCTTCTGTATGGACTCTTACGCCTTCCCAAACCAGACAAGTCAGCAGATGGAAGAGGAATGGGGTTAGAGAAAGAGTTGTACTGAACACCAGAAAGAGATGTGGCAAACCTTGCAGGTGTAACAGGATGTGGGATTCTGAGCAACACAGCTTCTGATAATTTGCTTTTCACTTTGTCTTGTTTTTGTATGTAGGGTGAACTTTCAAGAAACTTCAATTATTTCAAGCTAAGTTTGCAGTCACTTTCAGTTCTATTAGTTGGAAATATTCCAGTATTTTGTCTCCTTTACAGCTTCATTTTTCTTCTATTTCGGTCCAAAGTGGAAGCATCAAAACCTTATGTTTATGAAAGACCAATTGAGGTTTACAAGTTGAAGCCAAGTAAAGATACAAATCACAAATTCCATTGCAATGCCCGCTAATTGTCAGATTTTTGTGGAGGGCTCTAATTAAATCCCATAGGAAAAGAGCACGGGTAATGGAAAGGAGAAATCAGTCATTTAAACAACTCAGGCTAAGGGCTTAAAATAGATGCAGGATACCCTGAAAGCACTGGGTTTTTTTTTTTTTCAGGCAAAGATAAGAAGAATCAAGAATAGAGAAATGTTGGGCTTGATAATATTCTAAGCATTTGAAAGGTGGCATCTATAAAAACTTTATGAGATGCGCTAAATTTATTCCAGAGAAAATGTTCATCGACTGACTGCCTATTAGATTGTCTTTATTGTCTTCCTTTCTTTATAGAGCTGTCACGAGGCGATGCCTCATGCTCAGCCAATCATGGACGATTCTTCTCAAAGACACCCCAGAGAGGAAAGAGATTGGGATGTCCCCCGAAGCCGTGCAGGTGCAGATCCCTTCTCCAGTTCCACTGGTAACGACTGCCCCCAAATAGTGTCTCCAGACCAATTTACCCCAAACATAAAATGCCCTTCTCAAAAAGAAGAGGCACTGTGGGATAACAGGCTTAGCCTCTACATGCAGTGCCAGCATTCTATGGGGACACCCATTTCAATTCTGGCTGCTCCACTTCCAACACACCTCCCTGTTAATGGCATGGGAAAACATCAGAGGATGTCCCAACGCTTTGGGCCTCTACACCCATACAGGAGACCTAAAAGAAACTCCTGGCTCTCAGCTTCAGAGCAGCCCATCTCCAGCTGTTGCAGCAATTTCAGGAGGAAACAAAATGGAAAATCTCTCTGTATCTCTCCGACTTTCAAGTAAAATAAATAAATCTTTGGGGTGGGGACAGGAATGATATTCATCTTTTAACCGGTCTACTACTCTGTCATATTTCTGGATTGGTCAGGATGTGACAAGCATGGAAATAAAGTTGGCTCAAAGATCCCAGCTCTAAGCAACTATCTAGGTTGTCTTGTACCTAGACAAGTGCTACACTTGTGGGAGAAAGGCAGCCAATAACTGGCGGGCGTTCCAAGGCTGGTTAGTGACAAATTTGTGTTAACTATAATAGTGTGCCAGCATAGCTGTCTTTTTCTTATTAATATATGTGGAAAAGGTGGGGAACACCAGTCTGGCACTCACAACCCCAGCCTCCAGGCAAGTTATAGACTGCCAGAAGAAAGGAGTTTGGGGGCATATTGGAGTGGGAGCAGCTGAAGTCATATTTCACAGGGGATGAATGACTTCTGGGGCTTCCATGCCTTGGGCCACTGCACTCCCAATAAATGACAGAGCTGAGCTGGAATGATATAGAGGTGGAAAATTGGAGGGCATGTCTGGTTGGCCAATGCACCTGCCCACATAGAATACCTGGACTGGGCTGGAGGGTTAGGCTAAGTAACATTGTCCACTTCTCACTGGCACATACAGAAGTTGGGACTTGTGGGGAATGCTTGGATGGACTAGGCCACAGTACCTGCCATGAGTATCGGAGTAGGGGCTGAGCCATGTCAGGCTGGGCCACAGATCTCACCAGAACATGAAAGAACCAGATCTGGGGGGCAGATTCTGTAAGGAACTTGTAGGCTCTCCTCTGTGGGACTGTAGCACCTACCAGTGCCTGCAGACAGCTGGGAGTAGAGACAGGTTGATCCAGGATGGACCATGGAACTCACCAGACATTTACAGGAGCCAGGATTGGGAGGAGGTTGGGCTGTCACAGGTTGCAGTACATACCAGTACATACAAAAGCCAGGACTGAGAGAAGGCCATGCAAAGCGGGACAGCAATATTCAGTGTGTGTGACAACCAGAGCTGGTTGTGGGTCTGGTAGGGAAACTTGGGGAAATCCCTAGGCTGCAAGAGCTGGAACTGGGAATGGATTGGGTTGAGCAAGGCTATAGCACCCATTGGCATGTGTGTGGGCTGGGTCTGGGGATGAGCCATGCTGGGCTAGGTCCTAGCACCCACTGATACTCACGAGAGCCAGAATGGGTGTGAACATGCTGGGCCAGGCCTTCTCTCTGAGAACTGAGAGGCCTTCTCCTTCCCTGCTTCTGGAAAGCTTTCCCGTCTTTGAACTCTATCAGGACCTTCTTCCCTGTTTCTCCTTCTACAGACATTTCTCCACACATTTGCCTCTGCTCCTTTCTTCTGCCTGTTGCTTCACCCAGGACATTCATAGACTTGTCACGTTTTACAAGTCCATTCATTTGTTTACGCTGCACATCCATTCATGGCTGCCTCCTCCATACCAGGCTTCCACGCTGTCCATAGGATAGTGATTCCACATCTATAATTTCATTTCCCACATCAATCTCTTTCACTTATTTTTGCCACAGATAATTTTCACAAATAACCTGGGTTCCATTTCACCCTGGGTTTTTAAATGCTGACAACCCTTGAAATAAAATATCAACAAATTCTTTCCTAAGGGAATGAATTAATGAGAGAAGATGTGAAAGAGAAGTATAGGTTCTCTATTGTTCGGTCATTCACCTGTCACAAGTTATATGGTAACCATTGTTCTTCCAATGTCAGGCATCAGAAGAAAGAAAGTAGCCCTGTCTCTAAATTTTCTCCATTTTCTGTGTTTGAACACCTCGTGAGTCTTCCATGCTTGGTACTGAATTTACCAAGAAAGAGTATAGGTAGTCATTCAAGAGCCTGGAGAATGGAAATTTTTGTTTATACCTGGACCAACAGCAAATCACGGTATCTTTTTTCTAATGTTTTGCCAGAAATTGTTATTTGTTGATTTCTGTATGCAGGTCATTCTCACCACAGTGAAATGGAACATCAATGTGGTTTTCATTTGCATTTCCCTAATAGCTGGGGAGCCTGAGCCATTTGAATTTATTTTTCTTCTTTTGAAAAATGTCTGCTCATGTCATCTGCCCATTTCTTAATAGGGTTGTTTGCTTTACTATTGCTGAATTTCAGAAGCTCTTTGTAGATCTTCAGTATTAGTCCCCTATCTATTGTGCAGTGGGCGAAAATTTTCTCCCATTCTGCTGGTTGCCTGTTCACTTTGTTGACTGTTTACTTTGCTATACAGAAGCTTCCTTGTTTGATGCAATCGCATCTGTTTATTTTGGCTTGAACTACTTGTCTTTTCTAAGAAATCTGCATTCACTTGTGTCTTGTAAACTGGTCCCTATGTTGTCCACTAGTAATTTGATGGTTTCTGGGTACAGATTTAAGTCCTTGGAGAAGAGAAATTCTTACCACATGCACAACTTAAAATTGACTTTATGTGCAACAGGAATACTAGAGTAGGAAGCACTGACATGAGAAAAGCAGTTCATTCCCTAGTGTTGTTCACTCCTCTCCAGGATCAAATATCCACTACCAAACAAGTTGTGCATTTGCAGAGGACCTATACTTAGCTGCCTAGGATTTGGCTTAAAAAAATAGTGCAGGGTGTACTGTCATCATGTTACCACCTTGTTCCAGAATCTAAAATGATTGTTTTTACACTAATAATGTACAACAGGTATGTTTGGTTTGTCCTTTCCAATTTGATTTTAGGTGTATCATATGACACATCCTATGGCCCATGAAATGTGAGAAAAATTCAAATGTAGCAACTTCAGACAGAAGATGTAAATACTTTCCCACAGTCCATTATGTTCTCTAATTTGTTTCTATCACATCCATGGGTAACGTTAGTCATGAGCAGCGTGGGGCCTAGGTGAGACTGAGTAACATGATACCCTCAGCTCCTCTGCAAAGAATAAGAAGCATGAACAAACCAGACTTTATTGTTACTATCATTTAACATCATGTCAGCAATCTACTGAACAGTACCCTCCTAGCAAATCTTCCACCCTGAATCCAACCTAATTAGTCCTCTAGTAGGTTTTGTATCCTTACGTCTCAACATGCTCCAACATGAAGCAGTCTGGCAAACAGAGTGTACTCATTTTACAAACTACCATAAATTTAGCTGCTTACCACAATACCATTTATTATCTTACCTTCCATGGGTCAGAAATGCAGGCATGCCCTGGCTGAGTGCTCGACTCGAGGACTCCGCTCTTCAGTTAGGGTGTCAGTGAAGGCACTGGTTTATCTGAACACTTAGACCCACACTCACACTGCTTCCAGGCAGACAAAATTCTGTATGGTGCTCTGTGTGTGTCTGTACAACTGAAGCTGCCAGTTCCTGAAGTTCACTCTTGTCTCCCACAGAATTCACAAAATGACTGTGTCATTCCTCTCACTTCTAAAGTCTCAGCTACTCGTGTCAGATCCACCCCAAACAATCTGCCTTTTGATTAACTCCAAGTCAGCTGATTAAAGATCCTAAGCATAAACCTCCCCTCACCTTTGTATATAATGTAATGCAGTCATAGAAGTGTCATTCCATCATATCACAAGTTTGGCTGCACTCAAGGGAGGAATTATACAAGGGTGAGCACCACTGTAGGTCATCTTGGAACCCTGGCTTCTTATAGGTAGATTCCTTGCCTTCTTGTGTCCATATACTAACTCCAATTCCTCTTAGGAGTTACTGAAGAAGCGTCAATGTCTTTTCTGAACTTTGTAATAAGGATAGTCTGTAGTTCTTTTCTTTCTGTAGGCCTCAAAGAGCCCCTTTCTTCCCTAAGGCCTTGTCTAGAACTGCCCCACCCAACCATAGTTAGAAAATACTCCGAACTTTCCAGGACTCTCTGCTCTTACCATCCTAATCACCATGCAACACACACATAACAGAAGATCAACTATTATGGACTCAACTATCTCTAACACATCTGCCACACAATCACCAAGACTTGTAAAAGTTAAAAGCAATGTATTCAAAAGTCCACCTATGAAACTGCCAAATGCAGATTTTCAAAAGAAATAAATAAGAACAGAGCTTCCTAAGTCTACAAAAGTCTTTCCCACAAGGAGAACACAGAAAAAGTAAGAAAACTGAACTTTGCGATAGTGTTTTGGTTAACAGTGACTCAGCAGCTTCAGCCTTCCCAGCTTTGTGATGGGGGAAGGATGCTTCTACTAACCCCAAACTAGTGGAAGGGCAACAGAGGGAAGTCTGGAACTCCTGTTGTGGGTTTCTATAGCTAGCTAGGAACACAGTAGCCACAATCAAACCCATGGCCAAGGAAGCCAAAGTAGCTGCTGAGTAGATCCGCCTACCTTCTAATGATTGCTCAAATAGGATCAACCCTAGGAGCAACTGGCAGATTTGTCTCGAGAGAATCAGATTGAGATCACCATTCATAAGAATCGTGTCCTAGAGAGTGCTTGACATGATATCAAGGAAAAGGAACCACTTCAGTAGGAGGTAGGAGGAACTAGAGATACAGGTGGTTATCAGGAGGGCAGGTCAAGAGATGTGCAGAGCAAGTGCCCAGCTGGAGCGTCCCGAGGTGATTTCTTCTACACAACCTTGGACCCACAGGAGTGTCGCCTTTAATGTTCCGCAACAATTTTCCATTCAGAGAAATCCAAGTCAGCTTACGACATTACCCACCGTAAGCACACTTTCCTAGTTCTCTTATTTCTCTCAACAACCCTAAAAAGGCCTGAAGGAGAAAGAGTGGGCATCCCAGGAAGAACAAGACATTAGTGAGCAGGAGGGCAGGTTGGAGACGGGAGGTGATGACTTACCCTTGCATGAAGTTGGAAATAGTGGTTCGAACTGACCCTCCTCACTTCCAAATTGAGACTGCTTTTCTTCTTTTCCTTAAGAAAGAAAAGAAAAGGAAAAAAACCCACAATATTCCAAATGTTTAGCCCATGATAAGGAAAATGCATTTTTTTCTTATTGTGCAGATTTAATAGGACTAGCCACACAAAAGAAATTGATTTTAGAATCCCATCCCATGAGTCCTTCTAGTAATAGTGATTATCTAGCACACTGTCTCATCAAGTGGTTCTGTGTGTTTTAGGAAGTGGCTACCAGTAAATACCAAATTAGTCTTAAAGAAACATTTGTTTTCTAATTTTGAAGTTCAAAATCATGAATTATATCAGTCATGAATTTCATCTGCAACCAATATTTTGTGTTTTCTGATTGAAGCAGAACATATTCCAGATACTCCAGACACATACAGAGGGAGAGAGACAGAGAGACTGAGTCATCTTGAATCTTCCTGAAAGCAGGTAGCACAGTTTCCGCAACACCATACGCAATTCTTTGACTGCTCAAGAAGATGATCCTTAGATTTGAAAGTCAAAGATGCACTGTGTCTTCTCTCATTACTCACTTCAGATATGGGGTCTAAAAAAAATTCCTGGGGGAGACAGATTAAAGGAGATGTTGAAGTGAAAGCAAACTATGGTATGCAAATATGTTATGACTCAGGTTGTGAGAGACAAATGTGATTGAGGCAGCACAAAGTTTTTCCAAAGTGTGGAGAGTGACCAATAGGCATCTCCAATACCTACTGAGTGTGGTACAGGGAACATGTCAACCTCCAAGTCCTGCACTTACAATTGATTTGATTGGGGAACAAGTTAAGGCTCCATCAGCACTAACAAATAAATAATTTGAAGGTAAAAGTCAGTATGGGTTTCAGAAAATTGTTAAAAAAGGACACACAGAAAGTCAAGTCAGTGAGCACGTGTGTATATATATATATATATATATATATATATATATATATATATATATATTACATACATATTCTCATAATTATAAACTCATTTTTATTATTACCCCATCTCTAAGAAAACAGAAGACAAAGCAACAGTGAAATTAAGCATTGTTTGTAAATTGTCAATTTATATTTCCAATTAGAAATACAATCAACATCTCTGCTCTACTTTTATGTATTATGTACACTTACTTGGTATTTGTTGCCATTAAATTGCAACCACTTAAGCTCAGTGTAATCTACTGACCTGGCCATGCTGTATCATAAGAAAACCCAAATGGTTATTTTAAGAAATAACATTCTACCAAGACACTTTCCGGTGTCAAGGAACCAAACAAAGCTGTGCACCCTGGGCGACTCTTCCCAGGGTCCAACTGAAATTGGTGAAGTTTTCTGGGTGACTCTAACAGGTTTACTCTCTGGGGTGAATCCACACCCAACATATCAGTCACATCCAGTTACGCTGGCGAATCAGGACCAAAGAGAAAAATAGAAAGTAATCCCAGAGCAATTGGGAGACACACCAAGGAAGACCTAAGAAGCAGATTCATTTGGTGTATTCTCAGCAAAAATTTCTGGATGTGTAGCTGGTAAAATGATAGATTGCAGTGTTATGCAAGAAGGTTGAGTCTAAGATGCCAAAGAGATGGAGGGCTGCATTATGAATATTAATACGTCTGTTAACAAGGCCTAAATGTGCTTCCTTGTATTGAAACCTCTGAGGAACTCCTGTTTCAAAATGGACTTGAACAGGCTCCCTGCTGAATCATAATTATCTGAAAGCTGGTAAATTGCCCTCTTCTGGGAAAAGAAGTGAACTTCAAAGTGGACATTCCCCATGAGTAAGAATTTAAAGATTTAAAAATAATGCTAAAACTAAATGAAAAATATTTAAGGAGACTTGATCCAGAAAGAAAACATATCTGTATAATTTGACATTTACTAAAACAGAATTAAAATTTTGGTCATGGATTGAAGAGAGAAAGAAAAAGAACTTACAATGTCAGACATATACCCATATGTGAGTTCATTGAGCACGGACACATGCTGCATTTGCATGTTTTGGATTTTCAGAGTGGGGAAGATAAATGGACAGAAGCCTGACTATATAAACATAAGGTGGGGAAAACAGGTAGTAGACATCTAGTTAAGTCAATGGAACTTGAAGTTGACCTCGTATTGTATTTGTTAGTCAACTATCTGCTGAGCACCTGCCTCCCCATAATGCACCTGTTACATTGGGGACCTGAGCACATGGGAGATAAAAGGAGACGGAAGGTGGGAAGGTACTCTCTTTTCCATCTTAGACCTCAGTTAGAGATACTATATCCAATCTCCTAGGAAACTTTTCAAGAATCTGTCTGCTTCCAACACAGACCCTGATTAGAAGTAGCACTTTCATTTTCACTCTTTCCACTGTGGAAGGCACCTAGGCAAAGAGCTCTGTAGTCTGGGCTCCTTCTCACCTTAGATGGTTCTTAGTTGGACCTCTTCCACTGAGGTACCATTTCCAGGATTTTTGTCTTCTCTCCCTAGTTTGTGGACAACTTGTTCTGCTTAGCTGGATTTGCTTGTGTGGAGTGGACAACACTTGCACATGAGCATGTTTATTCCCTCACTGCCAAAAATTACACTCTGTTCCTGTTTGCCCATAATGCCCATCTCTGATTGGTAATTCTATCTCTGTACATAACAGGAATCTGGTTTAAAAGTTGAATAAATTCATTGCCCACATCAAAGGCAATATGCCAAGTGGCATACCTTTCCACATTTAAGTCTCTCCTAACTACTAGAATGTGCATTCTCTCTCATTATCACTATTTTTCAGATGAGGAAACCAAGACTCAGGGAGGATTTAAAGCGCACCCAAAATCAGGGAATATCCATTGGTAGGAACAAGACCAAGATGCATTTTAACCCAATTCCAAAATCCATACTTTTGCTCACAAAACACTCTTTGAGTTGTTGGGAACTTGGGTCACAGGGGGACTTGAATAGTCACAGACTAGAAGAAAGATTGATATGGAAAAGGGAAAGTTAGTCCATGAGTCCTCAAATGTGCCATAAACATCATGCCTCCCTGACAGTGCAAGTTGATTCCTCCGCTGGAAACCTAGGCCAGCTTGCCTCCTCTCAACTCATAACTTCACCTTCAAGTGGGCAAGCCATTATCCTGAACCCTACAGCAGTTGCCTCCTATGGATACTTCCCATCTTAATACATGGGACGTCTGTTGCACAACGCTATGTTGTAAACTGTGCTTTATGTCTTCACCATTTGATTAAGAACCAATTTAATATTTTTGAATTGCTCTTAATAACATGGTACTATCATAGAACAAACATCTGTAAAATAAATCTATTTAAAAACGACCATGGGGTTGTCACAAGCAAAACCCACATTCACGTTATAAAAGCTAATTTGTGCAAACAATAATGGCAGCTGGGGTCAGACTATGAGGTTGTCCTAATTAATTTTATGCTTTTAAACCAGAATATCTGAAAACAGATGATTTCTAAGGGGCAGAAATGTATTTGGCTTGTGGTTCTGGAAGTCTAAGAGTTTGTCACTGGTATTTGGTGAGAGCCTTCAGTGCATCAGCCCATGCTCACACAAATTATGGGAGACGTATTAAAACTTTAACAGAGGTAATTTACATTATGAACAAAGGGGGAACTATGTAGGCAATAAGAAATAATACCCTCTTCAGAACACAGAGGGACCTATTCTTAACATGGCCACCAAAGCAATACCTAGGAACTGCAGTAAATCGCATCACTGCCTGTGGGAACTCACCAGTGACATCAATGCCTCTTGTCAGTCCTGACTAATGCCATTTGATTTTTCACTGCCCAAAATGTTCCTCTTTGGCACTTACTATCACCTCCTCTGACATGCTTTTCATGACCATCTTGACTACTAAGTCTCACTGCCAGGTATTGCCATCACATTACACAGGCTCATTTTCACATTTCTGAATCTTTCATCTAGAACTAAACTCTCTTAATGGCTCTGTGAGGTAGACCTTCAGCACAGAGGTTAACAAGGCTCTTGATGTGTTCATATCCAACATCAGTGTGACTGGTTTTGAGTACAAATTATGCTTCCAAGTCCAACTTTCTGCTAATGTGCAGCCTGGCATATAGCAAGAGATGGCTCAACCACTGATGTCCCTGCCACACATGTGGGACACTCACATTGAGTTCCCAGTTTCTCACTCCTGCCTGGCGCAGCTTGGTTGTTATGAGTATTTGAGGCATGAACTGACAGGTTAAAGGTTGATCTATTGATCTATCATTTCCTATCTGTCTGCCTTTCTGTCTGCCTATCTGTCCTTCCATCTGTTCATCCATCCCTCCACTTACCAATCTATTCATGATCTGGATAACTTTATCTCTTTGTTTTCAAACAAAATGAAAATAATCTACTGTTTTAAAAAATAAAAAAACTTTCTTCTTTATCTTGTTATACCTGATAACTCAAACATACAGCATACAGAAATTGGTAAATAAAAGTTTGCTGAATAAGTGAGAGGAAACCTGACCCTGTTTTCTGTTTTCTCTGTGATGTGGGCAAATGATTTCACCCTGCAGATCCACCCTATGGGGTGGTCACAGGATTGACAGGATATGAAATATTGAAGTGTATACACAGTTCTTGCATGTTGCACAGGTCAAGAATTCAATGACTTTCTGTTCCCCTCTCCTATCTACAGAGTGTGTATCCATGTGTTACTATCTTAATTATTTATCCTACTGCCTGCTTCTGCTACCAGACATCATTGCTCCTGCTTTCCTTTATAAGATCCTCCACCAAGGTTCTTTTTATATTGCCTTAAAATGCCACTTGGAAAATGGGTGCTCCTGGGATGGGGTCATGTGCTCACAAAAGCAGATTTTGCTAGTCAAAAGCGTCCAAAGAAGATGGAAAGCCATTTCTAAATGTCTTTAGAAGTCTGCAGTTTAACTCACAATATCTTAACAGATTAAGTTCATGCAAATAGCAGATGTATTTTGTCGCAGCAAAATTAAAGTTATTCATGTGTAGTCACACTGGGAATATTTGCATGATATTTTGCTAATTGCTCCAAAATCTGACTTGTAGTGAATAAACAAATGGGAAAAAAAAATAAACCATCCAAAATTATCCCCGGGCCTCTCTGGTTTCTTTTCTTAGCTTCCAACATCTTTCTTCAACCATTCAATCTTTTTTCTTGGAAAGCCCAGGGGCATTTCCCAGTCTCCCAAGCACTTTTTGGACTCATTATCTCTACAGAGACATTCGTGGTTTTTGTCCAGCAAAGAGATGTCTTCCAAAAGCACTTGATGCATTTTTTTCTCCCTTTTAGTCCCTGTACCCTCCTTAGATTTCAAATCTGCCTGCTTAGGTTTTATAACAAAAGGATCATGTGAACAGATTATACTACTTGAAAAAACAATTTCAACTTGTGATGTTTTCTGAACTATTCCAGATAACTTTAGGTTAAGAAAGACTAGATATATCATTGCTGAATGCTGCCTTGACAAAACACCCATACTGAGTGGCTTAAAACAAGGGAAACTTGTTGTCTCTCAGTGGTGAAATCTAGGTCTGAGATCAAGATGACTCTGAACGTTAATCTACCCCAGGCCTCTTCCTCTCTTCTGGAAGAGACTGGCAATCTCCATATTCCTTATCCGGTACGTGAATCACTCCAGTCTCTTCTCCCTTGCCCACATAATGTCTTCTTTTCGCTGTGTGTCTTTACATGACTTTTGTCTTGTAAGGAAACCCCATCACAATGGCTTCGTGGCCCACCCTACTCCAGTGTGGCCTCATCTTAACTAATTACATCTGCAGTGACCTTAGTGCCAAATAATGTCCCATTGTTAGATACTGAGATGAGCTCTTCAACATTTTTGTTTGGAGAAGACATAGTTTAGTCCTTAGCATTGGATGTTCCCAAATGCTAAGGAACATATATATCCAGTAATTCAAATATCTGTGCACATACTTCAATATGCCTAGTGGGGTTCTGAGAGCTATGAGTATGTTGCATATATGTAATATATTAGTCTTTGATGTTATATAAAGCCAACAGAAAACTGAGATAAAAACAAGAAAAAAATAAATGTTAATACTGAATTCCCTCGTCTGCAGGGATGGTCTTTGTCCTCCCCTTTTCCAAAGGACATGATCCATAAAACTGTGAAAGAGCTGACTCTAACTCTAACACAGGGCATGGAGAGGATGGGAGGAATCATGAAAGAAAGAAAAGCAAGATGACTGAACTTGAATGATCTGGTCTGGAACAAAATTAAAGAGTTTGTGGTTAAATGTAGATTCTAAGTTTAACTTCATTATAATTAAAATAACCCACCATCTAATTGGACGTGGGAATGTTGTTCTGAAAGAGTCAACATATTCACCCCATTCTATCCAAATCAGGGAAGAGTAAGCAAGAAATTCTTACTCCCTCTCTCCCCAGGGCAGCAGCTCTTTGCTCCTTGTCTGTTGTAATTCTTGTCCTTCAGGAAGTGATTTCACACAAGTATTCTTTAAATACCTTAAGCGATGGGGATCGAACTAGGAAAGCAAAAGAATGTTATGCATAGCTCCAAGAATGTTGAGGGGGGGGGGAATACTTTCACTCAAAATCTCAGTTTCTGCATTCATAAAGTGGGTCATAACATTTGTCCCATCTAACCAAGGTTCCTGGAAGGCCAAGCATGGGTCCAGGCCAACGCACTCTGCAGACCATCAAGCACTGTATAAAATACACACTGTGGTCTCCTTCATAGAACTCAATTAATGCACTGAATCAGAAAGTTACTAATCAGGACCCAGGTCAAATCACACAACCCATACCAATCATGGCTGTGTCAGATGGTTTTGTAAGACTCAAAAGCAGAATGCATGCAAAGAAACACTGTAATCCGTAAAGAACAGGCTTTAATATGCAATTCTCAGGTTTTGCTATTAGTGAATTGATAGTGTATAAAAAGCTTTTTAATTCTTTAATCCATGAAATGAAATTAGAAGTTTGTCTTCAGCTTTGAGAAATCAGAGGAGGAGCATTCCTGTCCCTTGACTGATGGGCATGTTGAACAAGAAACAAACTACAGTAAGCTCAGTGTCTGAAAGTCCTGTCTGCTCGGTGAGATGAGCCCACGCTTAAATCCAAACATCCAAATAAAACCTATGGCCTCAAACCTGTATGTCACCAAGATCTAATGTAACTTTAGAGATAAATCTATCTCATACTCATTTTTCTTCATCTAAGAGTTCTACCTGTGCCTCTTACATGCACTTGCTCTTTCTGCTTCTAGTTGTGTTAAGATCTTGGAACAAAGAAGCTCTTAAACAGGCTGTCTCTGAATAGACAGCCTCTGTTAAATGCCCAGATTTGGCCATTCCTCTGTAAGGACCAGTGTGCTCCTGAGTTATGTCCCCACATCAACACCATCAAACTGTCACGAAGCCCCATGGATAGGGTTCCTCTACCAAGAACAAGTTGCTAGGAGCTCTGCTTCCCCATGAAGAGCAGCCAGGATCCATGGCTTCTCCTACCTTGAAGGTGTACAACATTTGCTCTGTCTGCAAGCCCTGGTTGCTCTCCTGTCTGACTTTTGCAAACTGACACCCAGCTTTCTCCAGCGCCTTCTTGATTCCTCTTCTCTTTACCCCAATCCACTTTCAAACTTTCTCCAACACTCTAGTTCCTCTGGAACACCCTCTTATCCTTCCTCCTCAACTTCTAGAATTCCATCTCAAATGCCTGCCTCCCAATTAAAAAAAAAAGAAATTTACATTTTCCCATCCACCTTTCTGACATTAACCAAAGAACTATTAGGAAGACTTCATGTGCAGATAGAAGCAAAAGCCTCTATCTCCAATCCGATGGCTTTTACTTTCCCTTGTGCTTTGCGTACCACACTTACCTTCAATGTGTATCTGAATTAACTACTGTTGCCTGTTCCAGTGTTAATTTAATATCTACTCTGCTGCTTATGAGACTCTCAACATACTCACCTATACAAACTTGTCCCTCTGAGAAGGAATGCTGAGGGTGACAAATAGTTCTTCCCCAGTTTCATTTCAGAGTACCAGAAGGCCTGATAGTCAGAACTGGAATCTTGACTTTGAGGCTGGCAGCTCTGTGTTTGAAAATAAGCTATCTCTTTCTTGGAGGTTCTGGTTCCCCCTTGACAGAATAAAGGCAATGCCCACCACAAAGGATTTTTGTAAAGATTGAATTCAGTTTTATCACATCAAGTTCCAGAAACACTGAGGATCACCAGTTAAGGCAACACTCTCATTCTGCAGACTGCTGAATGCAGGCGGATCTACATATGACGAGCTTCTATGGTGACAAAGATAAGACAGTGGGAGCTTCAGAAAGAGGTACACAATGCTGGCTACACAATCATTTATTCGGAGAAGCTTTAAATCTTCCAATGCCCAAGGTGTATCCCAGACCAGCCAAACTGGCCTCTCACACAAGATTCAAATATACAAGATGGGCATCCCCTGGCTTGTTGACCTCAAGGACAATAGCATGGATTAAGAGAAAAGAGGACAGGTCTCTAAAAGGGCTTAATTTGATATAATTCTCTTCTTTATAAATAACATTGCTACACAGGTAGGAAATGCCTAGATGGAATATGTTCAGTCACTATGTTTTCTTGAATAAAGATGTCCATGATAAAGGAAACAGTGGTTCTCAAGACAACACTGAAAGAAAGAGTGTGAGTATGGATTTGCCCGCTTCTAACTCTTTCCTCCCAAACACACAACCTGGAAATCTAGAATGTGGAATGTGTGGGTGTTATTTTTCTACTGGCAAAGTCCCCAAAAACAAATGTTTCTACAAAATCAAATATACAAAGTTTAATGGGATATTTCAGAAGCCAAATTGTCAAAACCAACCCAAGCACAATTCAGGTTTTCTCTCTTAAAAAATAGCACTTTTAAACAGTGCTATTGCATGAAGCATAAATTGTGTTCCTGTAAATGACAGTAACCTTTTTAGCAATATCCCGTAGGCCTCACTTCAGACTATTTGCTCAAGTGTGGTACATTTTAAGCCCTGTTACTTATCTCCCTCTTAGGTACACTTAACTGAGGATGTAGTACTGTGTACCCCTAGAAAAATACATTCCTTTATCAGTCAATATTGCTATGTGAGTCTGTGGGAAATTAATTTATTTAGAACCCACTGGCCTAATTTAGAATTTCTTGTGTTGTTGCATTTAAGGAAAGATAGACAACTGTCACAAATACATGTAGATTCACTCCTGTCTCTATTTATGACAAATAAGTTTTCCTGACTTTAGAGTCAGTCATGCGATTTGCTGTCCCAATGGGGTATTAGCAGAAAGCATAAAAGCAAAGGCTTGAAAAGTGTCCAACAGACATGCATTCCCTCTTGTGCTTCTGGAATCAGTATAAGAACTTTGAGCCAGAATGAATGGACAGACACATCTACAACAGACATGCTCTTGTTTATCCAGACATGTGTGACTTGAAGTAGAATTATACAGCCAAGCCCAGCCTGAATCAGCCAGCTTACAAAATGAACAAATTTTAAGTTATGTCGCTACGTGTTTGGTATGGTTTGTTACACAGCAACAGCAAATTGACACGCACTACAAGACTTGGTGATGAATAAACAAAATCTATGCAGCAAAGCCGGCCTGGAGATCCACTTCTTGTTTGATTTTGATTCATAGCTCTTGCCTATATTCCTACTGAACTATAGTCTTTTTTACTTTTTATTCATTGAACTCTTCGTTTAGTGGAGCATTCAGCCCTTGATTACAATGTAAATCAAAAATGTTATCTTACAAATTTTAAATTTTAAAAATAAATAATGAATTTTTGAAATGAGTTGCTAAAGACTAATTTTATATTACAAAATAATCATGCTGGGACTGGCTCTATGGCATTGAGGCAAAGCTGCCAGCTGCAATCCTGGCATCCCCAATGGGTGCTAGTTCATGTCCTGACTGCTCCACTTTCAATCCATCTTTCTGACAATGGCCTGAGAAAAGTAGCAGAAGATGGTCCGAGTGTTTAGGCCCCAGACACGCGTATGGGGGACTCAAATGAAGCTTCTCACTCTTGTTTCAAACTGGCCCAATCCTGGTCATTGCTCTATCTGGAAGTACACCAAAAGATGGAATGCTTCACTCTGTCTCCTGCCCTCATTCTGTAACTATGACTTTCTGATAAATTTTTTTTTAAAAAAATTGCTGTTACATCCATCATTAATAGGTCTATTACTAATACATCAAAGTAAAGCAAGTTATTTGTGAATAGCTATCTTAAATGGTGTAAAAGTCAATCTTCAAAACTGAAGACTATAGCTGTTTATAGGTTTACTGTAAAATATGTACCTAGCCTTGTCTTTGTTGTAAATAAGAATCATTGTTGCTATGATTTGCTGAACACTTAGTATATATAATTTATCAGAGCCATCGCAAAATCCCGTCCTAAGTACACTACACCATAGTTGTGTACTAAAATAGGGTCGTTGTAACTATTCATGCCCATTTTAGAGATGAGAACATTAAGCCTCGAAATGTTTAAGTAACTTGCCCATGGACACTAAAATAGGACGCAGCGAAGCTATGATCTGTCCCACATTTGTCTGGCTCAACAGCTGGACTTTCACTACTACCTCACAGAATTAGAAAGGCAAATGTATTAAAAAGAATTGTACAATAAGAATAAAGTCATTGACATGTTTCTCTTTCAGGAAAGGATAAATTACAATATGTCTTTGACCAAAAAGTGGCTAATTTTGGTTTTCCTCTTCTACTGACCATCTTGAGTTCATGTCTCAAATATAAATATCCAATGCAATTAAATAAATATTCCTTTGGCCCTAACAGGATTAGATGTTATGCTGAGGCCCAGAATCGCAGCTAACTGTAAGCCATGGTTCCTTCTTTTCAGGAGCTTTCAGCCTAGTAAATAATTGATGTTGAAAAGATCCTAACCAAAAATCCCAGTGTGAACGCTATCACATTCTAAACACAGGGTGAACAGATGTTCTGACTAATGATTGCTGGGGTGGGAAGACGGTGAGGGCTGGGGAGTTAGTTACATTTACTCACTGAGAATGCTCATTCCTTTCTGAAGGCAGCCAGCAGCCAAGAAAAAAAGACAAATTCTAAATTAAAGGGGAGATGAAGCTGTGCAAGACTGCTGATTAGAGTGGGAGCTAAAAGATAACAGCTACACAAAAACGCTGAGCTCCAGTCCATCTTGACGGAGGCAGAGGAGCACACCCAGTCTGGTAGCTCGGAGGGGAGCATGGTTGTCCAGCAAGCAATAAATTAAGGAGACGGAAACAGCCCTGGTGCTGACAAGCATCGGAAGGCTTTCCCCTATATTAAAGGATTAGTGTGTTATTAAATCTGGATAATTGGCTGAAGCAAAAACCAGAATTGTTATACAGTGTTATAGGATGCTACTATCCAATCCAACCAGGTAGAATTTTCAACTCCCTCAAGATTTTAACAATGCAACAGATCCAAGCATGAAACTCTCTTCCACCAGATAACTTAACATTTTGCAGCCACCGGGCCTCTCTGGAGTACACCTCTGCTTCTCCACACCACTTAAAGAAAAAGAAAAAGGAAGTTTGTTAAAACCATTCAAATGAAATCCTAAATGTCAAAAGGTGGTTAATCATGGAGAGAAAGCATCTAATACACCATCCTTTTCTGTCACCAGTTCAAAATAAACTGTTCCACTTCTCATTATTTCATGAACAATTTCCATCAAACTATATACCGAGGTAATCCCACACAGAAATGTATGTGGGAAAAATAAAATGTATCCTAAAATTAATTTTATGCATAATTCTAATTCCAAATATGATGAAATTCCAGCAATATCACTGGCTACTTTATGCAAATTGTTTAAATGGTGTAATCATCAGCTTTCTTGATTATAAAATAGGAATAAAATGCCCAATGAAGATTTCTGGTGGGGGTCAAAAAATGCAACACAAAAGGCACCTTCCTAAGACACGCAGAGAAAAGAATCAATAAATGACAGCTATTGTTATCATTCCATTCTTCATATTTAAAATTCTGTTATTGCTTTTATTATTTAACTCTATTGATCATATGTGGTGATCAGATACCACTTTCTAAACATAAAAGTCAGAGTAAAATAACCTTAACTACATAGCATCTTGCTGTGAGTCAGCCCTCTGCTTGGTTTCAAAGTGATGCTACCCTATCTCCATTGCTATGTATGTAAGTAACAAATTTCACAATCTCAGCCCCTTCTATGTCCTAGGGCTTGGGGTGCCATGCTGGGCCCTAGACATTCTCTTCATTGTCTGCTTAAATCGAATATCAATTCCAAACCCTTGGGAAGATATAAAATATGACACCTGTCAGTGTCGGAAACCAAAGAAACTTTAGCAAAAGCTATTCCCTTGAGTTATAAGAGAGGCCCCAAACTTCGTGTGAATGGAAAGCTAGTTCTTCTCACGAAGGTTCACAACTGCGCAGGATGAGTGCATGAATGTGCTCAGGGCTCAAAGCTGAGCCTGGTATTGAGGCATACAATTCACCTGAACCAATTCAGGTGGTCTCACATTCTAGCCAAATTAACATACTCATTTCATCGACTATCGGTTTAGCCTAGAAAATTGCTGCAAAAGGAATACCTGCATAATTAAAAACAGTAATGTGACATTACTCTCCCATAATGGATTCTGTTCAATTTTCCATCAAGTTCCTGTTTGTATTCATGGATCATGGTGACTCCTTCAATCTTTCTCCCTAAGAAAGAGCACTGGGGCTCAGGTATTAGCTCTGCTGTCTTCCTACCCAGGGTGTACTCCTCGGTTCCTCGGATTCATGTGTGGTCTTGGTAGAACCATCTTTCCAGGTGTCCTGCTCTTCAACAACTGACTCACTCATTTTCCTGTTGACGGACATCTTCATCTTTCCAATCTTTTTGTGTTGCTTACAACTAAAAAATCCCTGACTCATTTAGATGAAAATAGAGAAGATTTCCATTACTAGATACTGCTGTTTACAAATAAAATTTATTGTTCCTTATTGGGGTGTTACAAATCCCTAAAAGCATTGGATGCCATCACAAGGGTAAGCTATGGCACTCTTTTTAGTATGATCCTCTGTTGTTAACTGTTGTTCATTTAACTGCAAAATACTTTGATCAGCTCATTTCCCTTTCTCTTCTAATGAGAAAGTTGAAAGCTTACAAATCTCAAAACAAAAAGCCAGGTGACACAAATCACTAATAAATATTTGCCAAGGTGCTCAAACTCCTTAGAAATCATGATCAAATCAAAATATTTATACACCAGATTGTCATAACTATTATATCTTTTAAGACGAAAATCATAGCATCAAATAGTAAAATATGTGATCAATGGGAATTTTTAAGTACTATATACTGGTGATAGAGAAGCAATTACTGGACTTAAAGTCAGCACAATGGCTCGATTAGCTAACCCCTCCCCTGCAAGTGTCTACAAGTGTTGGCATCTCATATGGTTTGTGTCCTAGCTGCTCCACTTCCCTCCAGCTTCCTGCCTGGGGCCTGGGAAAGCAGTGAAGGATGGTCCAAAGCCATGGGAACCTACATCCACGTGAGAAACCCAGAAGCTCTTGGATCCTGCTTTGTGTCAGCTCTGGCCTGTATAGCCATTTGGGGAGTGAATGAACAGATGGAAGAGCTTTCTCTCTGTCTCTCTTTTCTATAAATCTGCCTTTCTAATAAAAAGAAGTAAATATATGTTTTTTAAAAAGAAAAGGAATTACTTTGAGAGAAGAAAAAATGCAGGCTTGTGCTGTATAGCTGAACATCCCTGCATCCTAGTTCCAACGGTAATGCACCAGAGAAACTTTGCTCATGTGTCCTGGGAGACATGAACCACAACATTTACAGTAGCTTTGTTCACAACCTTAAAACCAGGAAACAACTAAAATACTAATCACAGCAGAATGAACAAAATGTAACATAGTCACACAATGCAGTAAAAATAGATGAAGAACCTTACAAACAATGTGGGTGAGTCTTAAAATTTGAATAGTCTTTAAATTAGTGGGTTGAATCAAAAAACAAAACCCACCTATCTCTTGCCTACAGAAAATACATCTTACCAACAAAGATATACGAAAACTTGAAACTGAAAGGATAGGAAAAGATATTCCAGGCTAATAGAAAGGAAAAATGAACTGGGGTAGCTAGTCTTATATCAGATAATACAGACTTTGATGTGAATATTAAAAGAGATGAAGAAGGGCAACATATAATGATCAAAGGACCCATTCAGCATGAAGAGATCACCATAATAAATGTATACTAGCCAAATACTAGAGCACCTAGCTACATGAGACAAATATTAACAGATTTAGAAGAATAAATAGACTCCAATAAAATAATAGTGAGGGACCTTAATATCAGATTAATATCAATGGACAGATCGACAAGACAGGAGTTCAGCAAAGAAACAACAGAGTTCTCCAGGACACAACAACAAATAGACTTATTGATATCTACAGAACCTTTCTTTCTACAGATGCAGAATATACTTTTCTTCATCAGCACACAGAACTTTCTCCAAGATTGACCACATTATTGGCCACAAAACAAGCCTCCGCAAATTTTTAAAAACCAAAATTATACCATACATCTTCTCAGGCCATGGAATGAAATTGGAGACCAATAAATCAAAATGCCCTAAAACACATACAAATCCCTTGAGACTGAACAATATGTTACTAAATGAACAATGGGTTATAGAGGAAGAGAAATTTTTTAAAATTTGTGAAAAATTAAGGCATCAACACAATCTACCAAAACTTAAGGACACAATCAAGGCAGTGTTAAGAGGAAAGTTCATCTCAATCAACACTTATGTTAAGAAATTAGAAAAGTACCAAGTAAATGAGCTCACTGTACATTTGAAGGAGCTAGAAAAACAATAGCAAAGCAATCCCAAAATTAGAAGGAAAAAGAAACAACCAAAATAAGAGAGAAAATAAACTTAAGTAGAAACCAAAAGAACAATATATGAGATCAATGAATCAAAGACTGGTTCTTTGAGAAAATAAAAAAAAAAGATTCCCCACTAGCCCAGCTAATGAAAAAAAGGAGGGAGAAGATATAAATCAATAGAGTCAGAGATGAAAAAGGGAATATAACAACAGATATCTTGGACATATATGGTATGAAACTATAAGGAATTATTACAAGCAACTACATGTCAACAATTCAGAAGACCTAGAAGAAATGGATAGATTTTTGGACACATACAATCTACCCAAACTGAATTATGAGGCAATTAATAATCTAAATAAACCTATAACAAGGACTGAGAATCAATCAGTAATTAAAGCCCTCTCAACAAAGAAAAGCCATGGATCAGATAGCTTCACTGCAGAATTCTACTAAATGCTTCAAGAAGAACTTATCCCAATCCTCCACAAGTTATTTCAAACAACAGAAAGGGAGGCAATACTTCCAAACTCTTTCCATGGAGCCAATGTTACATTAATACCAAGGCCAGACAGAGACACAACAGAAAAGAACTAAGAACCAATATCCCTGATGAACATAGATGCATGGATCCTCAACAAAACACTAGCCAATAGGATCCATCAGTACATCAGGCAGATCATTCACCTGGACAAGGTGGGATTCATGCCTGGTATGCAGGAATGGTTTAACATTCGCAAATCAATAAATGTGATACACCACATCAACAAATTGAAAAATAAAAGCCATATGATTATCTCATTACATGTAGAGAAGGCATTCGATAAAATATGACATCAATTCATGCTAAAAACCTTAAGATAGGCATAGGAGCATTCTATAACAGAAAGCAATATATGAAAAATCTATCATATGTCTAGCCATCCCAGCCCCCGTCCTAGTTTTCATGCCCTCCCACGGGAATAGTGACCCAAGAAGGGGGAACCCACTTTTTCCCTCCCAGGTCTCTCTGTCCCGGTTTATGCACTCTTTAGGTGGTCCTGTGATTTGACTCGACAGAATTAGTCCCCAGTGCCAGCTAGACAGAGGCACTCAACAACATCTGTGAGGGATGTTGAGTCGATTAGATAGAACTAAGCTTTAATACCCATTGACAAGTACCAGAGCCAAATGGGATGGGGGACAGACTGGTCTTCTGCTACACATACTGGCAAACCAGGGTAGGGGGCAGGCTTGGTGGGGGTTATTGTGGGTCGCCCCGACTAGGCTGCAGCTCCCACTGGTTGATGTAAGGACCGAACCAGACTGGACTGCAACACCCATTGGTTCCAGTGCAACTCGGGACTGAAAACAGAACCAACACAGCAATTGCAACCACCAGCTGATCAGGGTGATGGACTGTGCCGGGCCCTGTGCTTGCTAGAACATACAAGAATCTGGTCTGGGAATACCTCAAAGTATCTTTGGAGATCTCCCCACTTGAACTGCTGGACTCAGAATTCTAACCAAGAAAAGACAGAAGACAGAATAGGACAATCATTCATCTCAGCTACATGTTGGCAGCGAAATATGGGACAAATGGAGACTTCATGATGGACCATATCAATCAGTGGACCACCTCATCGAGCGAAACTGGCAGTGACTCATAACTGGAGAACTATTAACTCCACTTGAGCACATATCTCAGAGCATGCCCCACATTCGGGACTTGGGGTGGGCGGGAAACCGGGTGGGGCTTCTCCCTCATTATCCCCTTTTACCTCAGATACATGATGGAAACAATATGGACATAATAGCATTGCCCACCTCCCTATCCCCCTGAACCTTTTTTTTTTTTCTTTTTTTCTTCTCTTTCTTGATTTTCCTTCAACTATAGTTAACTATGTAAAGATTGTCAACAACAATACAATAAAATGGATAAAAAAAAAAAAAAAAAAAAGAAAAATCTATCATATGAAATGGGGGAAGACTATAAACTTTTCCATTAAGAATTGGAACTAAGGCGTGGTGCTGTGGCCTAGCAGCTAAAGTCCTCGACTGGAACACTCCAGGATCCCATATGGGCGCCGGTTCTAAGCCCGGCAGCCCTGCTTCCCACCCAGCTGCCTGTGGCCTGGGAAAGCCGTTGAGGAAAGACCAAAGCCTTGGAACCCTGTACCCATGTAGGAAACCCAGAAGAACTCCTAGCTCCTGGCTTCGAACTGGCACAGAACCAGCCATTGTGGTCACTTAGGGAGTGAATCATCGGATGGAAGATATTTCTCTCTGTCTCTCCTCCTCTCTATATACATCTGACTTTGCAATAAAAATAAATAAACCTTTAAAAAAAAAAGAACTGGAATTAGACAAGGATGTTCACTTCCACCACTGCTATTCAATATAGTATTGGAATTCCTTGCCAGAGATAATAGGCAAGAAAAATAAACTAAAGAAACTCAAATTGGAACTGAGGAATTGAAATCATCACTGTTCGCAGTGACATGCTTCTCTACATAGGAGGACCAAAAGATTCAATCAGGAGACTATTAGAACTCATAAGAGAATTTGTCAGGATAGCAGTACACAAAATTAAGGAATGTAAACTGGTAGCACTAGTATACACAAATAGCTCCATGACTGAGAAAGAATTTGTAAGCACCATCCCCTTCAAAATAGTGGAGAGGGAGGCCTATCATGGTAGCCTAGCATTCACTGGGATCCCATATGGGCACCAATTTGTGTCCCAGCTGCTCAACTTCCCATCCAGGTCCCTGTCTGTGGCCTTGGAAAGCAGTCGAGGATGGCCCAAAGCCTTGGGACCCTGCACCCGCGTGGGAGACCCAGAAAGAAGTTCCTGGCTCCTGGCTTTGGATTGGCGCAGCACCGGCCATTGCGGCCACTTGGGGAGTAAATCATACGACGGAAGATCTTCCTCTCTCTCTTCTCTCTCTACATCTGCCTTTCCAATAAAATAAATCAATCTTTAAAAAAAATACACTCACTACAACATAACTACAGTATAACTACAAATACATTTAAATAGTAGAATGACAGATTTAGGACTGTTTTTGAGATACTACACTATTATAATAATATGGGAGGATTCAGCAAGAGAAGTAACTTGGGAAGGGAAGAAGGAAAACCCCAGAGCCTAAGGAACTGAATCTTAAAATAATTTAAAAATAGGATAAAAAATCTCCAGGGGAAAAATTGAATATTCAATAAAAATAATAAAATGTTATAAGTATATAATAAAATATAAAATCTCAGGATGTGACAAAGTTACACATGATTTTTGTAAAACTCAAAAGATAAAAGCAAAAACAGAAAGCACATCATGTGGAAAGCTGTATGTATGCATATATTTGTGTGTGTTTCAGTGATTTTTAGTAAAGCAAGCCAATGTAAACCAAAAGTTCATCACTAGAGTGGCATTGGGTTACAGGATTATACAAGCAAAATAAATGATATGTGTGGCTCCAAATGTGGGTACTGAATTCATAGGTGTTCATTTTATTGCTGTACCTCCTTGCTTATATGTATACTACTTATATCTTCTTCACATTGCAGAGAGATCATGAGGAAAAGATTCTAGCTTCATCCCAGCACATGAGCACCAGTAATCATACCGATCTCACAGGGAACACTGTAGGTATCCAGAGTATATTCTGAGTTTCTCTTCACCAACAATCAATAACCTCTCTTCTGTGATTGTTGTATAGAATGCACTGGAACAAACTATAGCTCCCTAAGAACTTACCAGTCCTATAAACTAAGATGAGTAGAATGGGAAGATGACTAACCATTTATGATTTTGCCATTTACACATTTAACACATGCATTTTCTTCACAACAGATGAGGCCATTTCTAGCAGAACCATGGGGTTAATGTATTTCCTTCCTTTCCAATCTCCCAACCCGATACACTAACCAAGCCCTCTGGGAAAAAAGCTTTTATCTTATCAGAGACCTATGCTTTGGGAATAATGCAGCAATATTTTATTATTGGTGCTAATATGTGTGTGTGGCTATAGATGGAACAATAGTCATAGAACATAGCTTTGTTCTATGTCAAAATAAGCCTACTCCGACCAGTTTAAGTGACTTCTTCAGAAGCTGCCTTCCTCCTGTAAGGTTTGCAGGTGACCAGTCCTAACAGAAAATATTTGTAAAAGATCCCTGCCCTATCTCAACATAAGAGAAAGGAAAGATAAGAATGCAAGCAAGCCTAACTCACTTAGTCCTTTGTCTAAGGCTTTTGCCATAACTCTTCCAAGCACATGATTATCAAGCATGTGGGAAGAACTTTAATCTCTCAACATTTAAAAAGGTGACAAACTGTTAACAATTATAATGCCCAGACTTAAAAATGAGTGTATGGATGGATTTAGTGGTCACACACACACACACACACACACAAATGCTTTTCTGGTTATAGCTTTGTCTCAGTTACTCCTCAACTCACATCAGCTGTACCTCTTGCAGTAAAAACTTGGACCGGAGCACTAATCCGTATTTATATTATCCTGTTATGTTATGCTGAAAGCAACCCAATTTGCTAATAGCTTGTTACTCTCGGGCTGCATTTCCCCCAGGCCTAATACCACTCAATTCCTTCTTAGGGTTGCTTTCTCCAAGGAATGCTGATTGAGAGCTGGACTGGCTTTTACACATTCAATTTCCAAAGTATCCCCTCAAATGCCTTCTTCCTTGGGAATAAAATAAATAGTGAACAACAGCAACATAAAGTGAGCAGACAGTTCAGAGTGTGCATTATATCCCAGAGGCTTAGCAATATAAAATCATTGAGTAAAATGCCATGTCACAGTTTTACATGAATCTTTCTGGGCTGGAGGAGGGGGGAGGAATGACCATTGTTTTCATAGAGTCTTCTCTCAATATGTAGAATTAACTCCCCACCACCACCCCCTCAAAATCAGCCATCCCAGAGATGCTGGGTCAGTGAGGGAAGGCCAAGTTATGCCACACTCACAACAGAAACCATAGATCTCAATGGTTTAAAACATAAAGACATGTCTCTCTCTCTACATATCCTACAGAAGTTAGCTGAGGCCCCCAACTCCATATTGCCATATTGTAGACCCAAGATTTATAGGAAATACTATTGGCTGGTAAGGCTAGGGAACTAGGGAATGTTTGTGAGCTCTCAAGCTTGACCTGTTAAAACTGATGATCAGAAATGATGCTCAGAACATCTTCTCACAGATCACTGCTACCAGCAAGGGCCGCCTTTCACATACAGGAAACAAGAAAATGTCCTGAGTGCTAGAAGCAGAAAAATTCAGACTTCGGTGGACAACAGGGATCAGAACAGATTGTGCTAAAAGTTTCCAAAAAAATCATAATCTTTCCAAGACAGAGGTGAAGCAGGCTTTTCAGCCAGGTTGAATTTTAATGCTTGCCAAAGCACATGCTTCATGTTGATATAAAAGTATGGAGGAGATGGAGTCATTAAGTCAGAACCCAACTCAGAAACTGGTATTCTGCAAGGATGGTTACCACTTCCAGACTCCTAAGTTCTTCAAAACAATTTAATGATGTGAACTCATGACACTGGTAATATTTGAATTTTAGCTAGTAGACTTCATTTCTTATATGCAGACTAAAGTGAGCATTTTCAAAAGAAGTTTTATCTGCTGAATTAACATATACCAAAATATCTCAGTCTATGACTACAGAGAAAAATTATTCATTATTTTTAAGAAGCCAAGAAAAGAAAATGTTGTAACTGGGAACTTTAAAAAATGAATGTGAAAAGCCAAAATGCCATAAATGTTCTCTATATGCCAGAAATGCCTGAACTTTCCATTTTTACTAAATTACATCAAATGTAAGCACACTTGGCCTTTTCCTTGCTTCCTCATACTATGAAATTCCAATCAAACCACTTCAATATAGACTAAATCTTGATCCAATACTATTAGCTCAACCAGAAGCTCATTTCAGAGCAATATAAGCTTTAATGAGATATATGTACAGGCATATGAGCAGTGATACAGCTAAAAAACTATTTCTCAGAAAAAGACATATTTAACACATTGTTCTATCTCACCTTCACATTCCATTGGCCAGGGAAATGGGGCAGTCTGCGTGATCCTCAAAGACGGTTAGAGAGCCATGAACTTCCTCCTTTCCTTATTCCTTCTTTCTTTGTGAGAGATAAAAACACTGACATCCATGAAGTGTCTTTGTAACTTATCCTCCCCTGGCATTGGAAGCCAACAGCAGAGAGAGCAAAGTTGCTGATTACATGAGAACTCCCTCCAGCCTCAGTGTTGTGCAAGGGTCCCTTGTTCTGGGGCAATGACCAGGAAACCTCTCCAGGGAAGAGCCTGATGGATATGTTTTTGGCTTTGAAGGTCAAGAGGTTTCCTCTGCAGTTGATTGATTCTACACTGTGATTTCAAACAAGAAATAGACTCTATATGTGTAAATGAACATGGCTGTATTTCAATAAAACTTCATTTACTAAGACTGGAACCAAGCAACACATGGTCCATGGCTACAGTTTGCTGCTCCCCACTCTAAGAAAAAAATCACAATCTATTGCTATAACCTAAGCTATGGCCATCCTTCCTCCTGGCTTCTCATGCCATTTTATATTTTAAGGTTTAGTTGTTTCTTTGAAAAGTAGAATTATTTATAGAGAAAGGAAGAAACAGAAAGAAGAGAATTTTCATCTGCTGTTTTACTCCCCAAAAATGTCCAAGTAAAAATTGATTGAGCAGTGAGATGACAAAATCAAAAACTCATGAACATTCACAACAAAACTGTGTAACAGAATGTTTCCATAAATCTCTCAATAGGAAGAGGAGGAGATAAATGACCAATAACCTAAAACTAGCATGCATCACACCTGTGCAGATAAATGCAAAATGAAGCAATGGGGTGTGGATTAATTCACACTAGTCCATAGGTATTCGCAGGAAGACTTAGAAGAGTAATCTAAGGCCACCAGCCAAGTCTTGGAGGAAACTTGCTCACCTAAATAGGTGAATGCCAGGAGTCTCCTACCAGTCCACTATCAAGTCACAAAACTGATCCTTCACTGGAAAAAAAATGATAGAAGTAGAATAAAGTTTGAACACACCATGAGTCACTGAATTACAGGAAGAAAGGTACAGATTAAAGTTGAGGACAAAAAGTCACCAGAAAATCTCTGACAACAAGTCACTGCAACACCAAGACATCAGAAAAGAGTCTGTGAAGTGAAGAAAAAACAAACTATCTGAATCAAGTCTCTTTCTGAAAGTCCAGAAAAACTAATCTCATATTAAAATTATATCTGTAGAAAAGTACTAGAGTTAATTTCCATATAAAGTTATTAAAGGAAAAGGAAGAGAACACAGCAGAATATTTTTTGCTACGGAAAATAAAATTACCCCCCGGGTAAAAAAAAAAATGTGTAAAGAACCAATCAAATTTATAGCAAACTATCCCAAAAAGAGATAAAGAAATTTTTTTAACTATGAAGATTAGGCAGGAATTGTGATGCTGAGGATCAGCTACCACTTGGGACACCCATATCACTTATGGAAATGCCTAGGTTTGAGTTCTACTTCTGTTTTCCATCCAGTTGACTGCTAATGTACATCCTAGGATACAGCAGGCAAAGCTCAAGTTCTTGGCCCTGCTCCTGGCTTTGCTATGACCTAGCCTTGAATGTAAGCATTTGGTTGGTGAACCAGTGGATGAAAGACTTGGATCCACGTGAGAGCTGTGTCTGGGCATGGACCAGGTGTGGCTGGGATGCAACACTGAACAATAAGAACTGGGAAGGGTATGGGCCAATTGGGCAGGGACACCATTCCTGCCAGGACAAGAAGTGGACAAAGTCAACCTGAGCCAACAACCCACCAGAGTGCAAAAATCTGCTACTGGGAGGAGACCTCATAGAGGAGCTTGGAGAACTCCTTTGTCAGGTTGCAGTCCTTGCATGTAAGTTCAAGAACCAACGCAAGAAGCAACCCAAACCAGGTCAGGTAACAGTATCTGCTAGCATATGTATAGGTCAGACCTGGGAGTGAACCAGGCCAGGCCAGGCCAGTTTATAACACCCACTGGCAGATCCGAGAACCAGGATGAAGTGCAAGAGAGGCCAATTTGGGCCACAACATCAGCCAGTTCACACTGGGGCTGAGACAGAGAATTGACTGGGCAAGGCTAGGCTGCAGCACCAACCAGCAGGAGCTAGAACTGGGGGCAGGTGGAACCAAACAAGGCTGAATCACCCATTGGTGGATGCCAAGGTGAGATGAGCCTTGTCAGTTTGGGGGCAGTTGAGTGCCAGGTCCATGTGCCCTGTGGGTGGAGGGGGTCCAGCAGGGACTGAGTTGTCTGACTTGGGCCTTTTGGCCTGCCTGCAAGTTGAGTGCTAGATCCATGCATCCTGGGGATGGGGATCTGGTGCAATATAGGCCACCTGGCCTGAGTCCTTGGGTCCACCTGTGTGGTGGGTGCCAGGTCCATGAGCCCCAGGGGTGAGGGGGTCTGACAGGGCAATCTAACCTGGGTTCTTGAGCTGCCTGCATGGTGGGTGCCAGGTCCATGAACCCCCAGGGGTAGGAGGTCCAGCATGGCCCTGGACCTTCGACCTGTCTGTGAGGTGGGTGCTGGATCTATGAACCCCAGCTGTGGAGGGTCTGACAGGACTCAGGTCGTTTGGCCTGGGTCCTTGGGCCTGCCTGCATGCTGGGTGCTGGGTCTGTGAGCCTCAGGGTTGGGGGTCCAGTTGGACCCAGGTTGGGAGTCCAGGGGTTCACCTGTGAGAACTGGTCCTCCTCAGGGTAAAGGATGGAGTGCTGACAGCAGGCCATGGCACACATAGGTGATATGGTAATCCATTGGGGCCTGCAGAGGACATCTGGTACCATAGCAGATAATGGAGAACAGAACATATGGACAGCTACCACAGCCAAATGATGACAGTAAATATCTGGGCAAATGGAGACTTTAAGGTTGACTGAGTAAGCCAATGGACGTTGGAAGGTTTTCCTCAACCATAGATTGGCAAGATCGACATCATTTCAGAACTATCTCACACACCTGGGCAGAACCCTCAGAGCAGAGATATCAACCCTGGGATCCTGGGTTGATATCAGGTGGCATTCCCCATCCCCACATACTTGGGTAATTGGGATGCTAGGTATGGCTTATCCCCTTGTCTTCCCCTCCCCCCAGGAAAGGGGAGGAAGAAACAGAAAGTTTGAAAATAATGATCACACCCACTTTTTGCTAACCCTGGACCCTTCCCACCCTGATCAATTATGTTAAGCATCATCTAAAATAAAAATGAAATAAATAAAAATAGAATATATAAAATTATAAAAATGAAATTTTAAAAAATAGTTGGTCCACATGTTGCTCTACTTTTCTTTTTCTTTTTCTTTCCTTTTTTTTTTTCTTTTGATTTTTAAGGCAGGTTTACAGAGGGACGAGATAAAGATCTTCCATTTGCTGACTCACTCCCCAAATGGCCGCACCCACCAGAGTGGAGTCAATCCAAAGCCAGAAGCTGAAGCTTCTGATGAGTCCCCATGTGCACACAGGGTCCCAAAGCTTTAAGCTATCCTCCACTGCTTTCCCAAGCCATAGAAGGGAGCTGGATGGGAAGCAGAGCAGCTAGGACATGAAGTGGCACCCATTTGAGACACCAGCACTTGCAGGTGGAGGATTAGTCAATTGAGCTGTCGGTTTGTGCCCTCTACTTTTCAGAGAAATAAAAAATTTATTAAATTTTTCTAAATTATGAACACCATACTTAGAATGTCAGGTGCCAGGAATGGGGCAGAAAATACAGGAGAAAGAATCTCTCAAAGGTTGATGAGACCTGATGAAGGGGACACAGAGCACACTTGGAACAGAACCTTGTTGACCAAAAATACAAGGAACTTAATAATACCAACATCAATTATATTCAATATTAATATATCAAGGAGTGATCCATCAATACAATTCAGTGCATGAATTTGTAGAAATATTTGCCAGATAAAAACATCCCATGGTCCCAGAATGGTAGCCTAGTGGTTAAAGTCCTTGCCTTGCACATACCAGAATACCATATGGTGGCCGGTTGTATCCCTGGTGGCACCACTTCCCATCCAGCCCCCTGTTTGTGGCCTGGGAAAGCAGTCAAGGATGGCCCAAAGTCGTGGGACCCTGCACCCATGTGGGAGACCTGGAATAGGATCCTGGCTCCTGGTTTCAGATTGGCTCAGCTCCAGCCATTGCAGCCGCCTGGGGAATGAATCAACAGACAGAAGATCTTCCTTTCTCTCTCTCCTCCTCTCTGTATAACTGAATCATTCTATGTTAGAAAAAAAAATGTAAGAAAGCAAAGTTAAACATTTCTTTTCTGTGGAACTTCTCAAGGCTATTAAGATGAGTTGCAAACCTTTAAAAGAGAGGAAACATCAAATTTCACTAATTCTAAGACTCCCGTTTCTTTGTTACATTTTAACATCTGTGAAATTGTGCTGCCTCTGACAATCAAGAACATGACATAAGTTAATCAGCAGTGCTTTTCCTTCCTTTGTGCCCCATAAGAAAGTGTCACTTACAATCCTTGTCTCTTGGACTATGAAATACTAGCATGCTTCCCTTTGCTTTCATTTGGTTGCCTCCTTAACCCCAACACACACACACACACACACACACACATACACACACACACACAATATATATAACACATCTTTGTGTTTGAAGTCTTCTAAAACATTTACCCACAAGCAAAGCCATCCGTCCACTTGCCTATTTAGTTTTGCTGTACTTTGTTGGTGTGCACAATCTAAGTTTGTGTTGACTTGTTGGTATGTTTGCCTGTTTGCTTGAAGAGAAATAATAACCCAGGCTAATTTTATATTAGATAAGAGGAAATATGTCTCCCCATAATTTATTTGTTCATAATCTCCTCTGGCCAAATTTTATCTAGAGAACAACTGCCTTATAGTGAGTTCGACTTCACACAAAAAGATACTCTGTACAATATAAGCCAAGGACACACAGCTAGAAGCACATGTAGTCCTTTCTTTTTTTAAGATTTATTTTATTTTTATTGGAAAGTCAGATTTACAGAGGAGAAACAGAGAAAGATCTTCTGTCCACTGATTCAGTCCCCAAGTGACCACAACGGCTGGAGCTGGGCTGATCTGAAGCCAGGAGCAAGGAGCTTCTTCTGGGTCTCCCACTCAGGTGCAGGGTCCCAAGAGTTTGGGCCATCCTCAACAGCTTTCCCAGGCCACAAGCAGGGAGCTGGGTGGGAAGTGGAGCAGCTGGAACACCATATAGGATTCCGGTACTGGCACAAAACTAGACACATAGACCAATGGAACAAAACAAAAATCCAAGAAACGAATCCACACAACTACAATCAATTAATCTCTGAAAAATGAACTGAAATCAATCCCGAGAGAAAGGATGATCTCTTTTAACCACTGGTTCTGGGAAAATGGAATCTATATGTGCAGAAAGATGAAACAAAACACATACCTAACACCTTGTACAAACATCAACTCTAAATGGATCAAGGATCTAGATCTATGACCTGATATTATCATAGTAATAAGGGGGAAACATTGTGGAAAACTCTTTAAGACATTGGCATAGGCAAAAACCTCTTGAAAAAGCCCCTAGAAGCACAGGCAATAAAAGAAAAAATAGACAAATGGGATTACATCAAGCTAAGAAACTTCTGCAAAGAAAACATTCAGTTTAAAGAGAAGAGGCAACCAACAGAAGGGAGAAAATATTTAAACCATGCAATGGATAAAAGATTAACATCCAGATCTATAAAGACCTCAGGAAACTCAGAAACAAGGAAACAAGCAATCCATTTAAGAAATGGGCTGAGGACACATACAGGAATTTTTCAAAGGATGAAATTCTAGTAGCCAGCAGACACAGGATCACTAACCATCAGGGAAAAGTAAATAAAAATCATAATGAGGTTTCACCTCACCCTGTTTAGAATAGTTATCACCCAAGAATCAGAAAAAAAGCAATAAATTCTGGTGAGCATGCTAAGAAAAAGCTACCCTAATTCACTGTTGGTGAGAACATAATCTAGTACAACCATTATGAACACAGTATGGAGATTCCTCAGAAATCTAAAATCAAATGTTCAGCATAACCCGGCCATCCCACTGCTGAAAATACCCCCCTCTCTGCCTAAAAAAAAAAGAAGAAGAAGAAAAAGTAAAGGAAAAACAAAGTCAGCATTTGAAAAAATTATCTGTACTCCCATTCTTACTACAGCTCAATTCACAATAACTAAGACATGGACTCCACCAAGTCATCAACCTGTGACTAGATAAAAAAAAATGTAGTGTATGCACACTGTGAAATACTACTCAGCTGTGTAAAATAAAGGATGAAATACTAATGTCTTTTGAAACAAAATGGATCCAACTAGAAACTACTATGTTTAGTGAAATTACCCATCTTCCTCCCCCCCAAAACCACACACGCACACATACACACGCACACACACACCACACATACACACACACACACACACACACACACACACTCAGATAAGTGTTTTCTCTGATTTGTGGTAACTAATATTGAGTATTAAAAATGTGCAAGTGAAGTTGACATTTTGAGATTGGTTGTTTTCTATCACCCTGGTCTATTTCATAGTTGAGGAAGTTTTTTTTCTCTCTCTCTCTCTCTCCTTACTTCATTAAACTGTTTCTTTAGTTGAGGATTTAGCTTGTGTTTATAAAATGAACTGTAAGTAAGTCACAGTGAAAACTGAAAGAAAAAATAAAGAAGGAGAGGGATTGGGAGCAAGGGTGGGAGGGCGGTATGGACAGTATCCTCATGCTCTTCAATATGTATATATGGAATACATTTAATAAAATACATTACATCTATATGTTTCATTTGTTTGCTTTACATAAATTCCAAAAATTAGAAGAAAATAAAGCAATCCTCTTCTGCATGCTAATCATTATATGACCTGGACATGCTCATGACACCTGTCCCTGTGTGCACCAGGCAGCAAGGTGCTTCCACCCACAGAGACCAGGAAGCCAGCCCTGGGCCACTGTGGCAGTGACTCCACAGGCCCAAGAATCCAGAGTGTGGTCTTGAGGAAAGAACCTGGCCTGTGTGCGGGCTCAGACACTTGACTCCACAGAGGGATCATCTGTCCCTGGAGACGACACAACAGAGCAGAGACAGAAGCCTGGAGCCAAGGACAGAGCCTGCATAGTTCTGGTTTAAGTGAGACTTCCTGATTCCCACCCTCCTCAAGACATGTTCTCTAGGTTTCACAGACAGAAGGGAAGGTCTCCCTTCTCTGCTTCTTCCTATATCTCTTCCTCCCTCCCTCTCTCCACCTACTTCAGGATAGCACTGCACAGTGTTAGAAACGTTTTATGATATAAGCATGAATATTCTTACCAGGGCTTACATGCAATTCCCTCAAATGTAAAAACAATGTGCTATGCCTCTTGGCTTCTGTAACATGACTGAACGCAGAGTCCCAAATAACAGGCATAAAAATGCATAGTTATAGAGGTTGATGTCAGAACTCTGTGCCAAAATGATCTAATCTATTTTCCTCTAATGTGTAAAAATGGTGTCATATACGTGAATACATACAAGATTGTGGCCAAAGTGAATATTTTTCATCCCAATGGCATTGGTCTGGTTTGTGTGCATATTTTGCTTCCCTTGAATAAACTCCTGCTGGAGCCATGCCCAACACACTGTGAAACTCTGGTTCACTATTTCTTCCATCAAGATTCACAGACTTATCTAGCATTTTAAGAGCATTTGAAATTGGGTGATTTCGGGTTTGCAACAGTCTCAAATACACAAGTTTATGACCAATAAGACGGGCTTACAGTTTCTATATTTTCTGCTTTCACAGCATAGGACAATTTTCAATGAATGACTTTTGGTTTTTACCAATTTGATCTTTTACTTAAGCCTTCTTTATATATAAAAACTCCAGAGAACTGTTTGTGGGAAAAGAAATGTACCTCCAAAAAATGCAACTGCATAAATGAAAGGGAAAAGAAAAAGGCAATTACACTAATGGGGAAAGCACATATTTCTCCATTGAATATCTGACGAGAAAGCAGAAATAACATAAAAAATAGTCAAGGTAAATTTCTGTACTGTGGACACTAGCAAGCTAATTCCCCATTGCCAATGTTTCATGCTTTTTTTTTTCTTTTTCCAATAGGTACAGAATCTCAAAGCACTAAGGCAATTTTCCCTTTACAAAGTAGAATTAGCTATCCATCCTCCCCTCCTCCTCCCATTAGCCATCTCCCCAGCGGCTACACACAAGAACCATTTATATTTACATTAAAAATGATTTGGCCTATGTACACTGCATTGTTTGACAGGAAAGATGGATGTTCGCTTATAATTAAGTTTCAGCATAAATGACATCATTCAGGAGGATAAGCGTTCCCTTATTCCCTCTCTGCTGGTTTTCTCATATGATACTGGGGGTTATATGCAGACTCAAATGATTTTTTCTGGACCTTCTCATCAATGGACAGCTCTGCAAAAACTCAGTTACCTCCAAAAATCCAAAGGGAATTTTTTCTGTCCAACTCATCAGCTATCTCTGTCCTTTGCCTTTAGATAAGGTGGAAGGGGGGAAAGCTTCATCGTTCAAAATAAAACCTGTGGACTGGCAGCATGGGCATTATCAGGAGGTTTATTAAACATAGGGTCTGTGAAATCAAAGCTCATATTTTAGGAGGACCCTAGGTGAGCATTCTGAGGATAATAGTTTGAGAAACACTGATGTAATAGTCGTGATCTGAACAATGGTCAGCTTTGTGGATGAAAGCCATTTTTCCTGCCTCATATAACATGCTTTGAGTGTTGGGTTTTCCAGCTTTCATATATCGTTTTCCCCTCCTGCTGCAGAGCTAATTTTTGTTTTTACTTGTATAACTCCCACATTGCTCCCTGCAATCTAACTTTCCCAGCCACATGATAGAGTAGCAATCAGAAAAACTATTCCACCTTTAAAATATGCTGAAGACATTTAAAATGGGATATCAAACATTAAGAATATGGTGTTACAGACATGTGTAAGTATTGTTTCTGCCAACAATTAAGTACTTGTTTCTTCTTTGTTTCTTGTCTCTCATCATTACTGGACTGTGAGTACTGTTGATGGACTGTTGGGTTCTACCTCAGTCTAGAACATAGTAGATGCAGAATAAATATTTTAGTAACATTACAAATATCTAAAGGTCTGGCATAAATAGAAAGTGCCAGGACCCATGTTGTTCCAACTTGCGTCCACTTCTACAAAACTGATCTGCCTACAAAAGAACTGAATCCTTCACAAACTCTTCCAAAAAGTCAAAGAGGGAACAATTTTTTTCAAAAATTTAGTGTTTATTTATTTAACGGACAGTGATAGAAAGAGAGCAAGAGTGAGAGAGCTTTTTCATCTGCTGGTTCACTCCCCAAATGGCCACAAAAACTTGGGCCAGGCTGAAGTTAGGAACCAGGAACTCCATCCAGGTCTCCCATATGGTTGCAGGGACCCAAACATATAGGGAGCTAGTTCAGAAACAAAGCAGTTAGGATTCAAAGTGGTACTCCAATATGGGATTCCAGAATTACAACCAGTGGCTTAACCACTGTGCCACAAAGCCATCCAAGGAAATAATTCTCATTCTCTGTGGTCAATATTATCCTGATGCCAAAACCAGTGGAAAATACAACCAAAAAAATAAATAAACACAGACCAGCAGGCCTGTTGGATATAACCACCAAAACACCCTCGGCACAGTAGAAGCAGCTAGACCAAATCTGGCAGCATGTAAGATGTAGCATAAAAAAAGTGAGAAAAATCAATCAATTTATTATGCCAAATAAACAAAATCAGCAGCAAGAACTATATGATCATCTCAATAACACAAAAAGTCTACCAATACCCAACAACACTCTATAAAAACATACACAAAAACAGCAATAATAACAGCCTCATAGAGCTCATATGGAATGGAACATCTTTGCTTTGATAAAGGTCATCTATGTAAAATCTACAGCAAACATTATAATTGTTAAAGATGGAAATTTTTTTCCCATAAGATCAGAGGTTTAAAAAAAAAAACCTATGCTTACCACTGCTATGTATCAGTCGAATCTAGAAATCCAATCCAAGATAATTATGCAAGAAAAAGAAATAAAGGCAAAAAAATTGGAAAGAAGAAATAAAATCATTTCTATTTACAAAGACATGATCTATTCTATTAAAAAGGGTAAAGGATCTACAAAAAGCTATTTTAACTAATGAACAAATACAGTATGGCATAGGGTTTAAGGTTAATATACAAAAATCAGTTGCATATCTTTACAGTAGCAATGGTCAATTTAAAGAAAGAATTAAGAAATAGCTTGATTGACAAAAGTATCATTAAAGTAATATACTTACTGAAATATTTATCAGAGAAATGTCCAAGACCTATGTAGAGACAACTGTGAACATGTTGAAGAACGTTTAACAAGGCCCAACAAAAGTCATTCCGAACTGTGACATTGGAGTAATTATTGTTGATTTGGCAATAGTCTCCAATAGATACACAGATTTAATGTAATCGCTATTAAATTCCAGCTGCCATTTTCATAGAAATTGATAAACTTAACCAAAAAAAAATCACATAAAAATGCTAGAAACTCAAGATGACTAAGACAATCTCAAAGAACAAAGCAAGAGGACTCAGATTTTACTTCAAGACTTACAATAGAGCTCAAGTAATCAAGCTTGTGCTGTCCTGGAATTAAGCTTAAACATGAAGAAGAATGAACTAAAATTGATCATACTGAAATAAACCCATACATGCATAATCAACTGAGTCTTGACAAGGGTGTCAAGACAATTCCGTGAGATAAAACAGTCCTTTCGACAAAAAGAGAATTAAAAGGGTTGCACACAAAAGTTTGGCTGTGAATATCACAGTAGCATTATTCATGACAGCCAAATTGGAAACTATCTAAATGCACATCAACTGGCAGTATAGATCCAGTTGAATATCCAGTTGAATAAAAATGAGTAAAATACTGATGCATGCCACAATGTAGATGAAGCTTGAAATCACCCAGCAAAATGAAAGAACCAAAACAATAAACAAAAGGTCACATATTGTGTGGCTGTTTATAGGAATTATGAGGAGTAAGCAACACTTCAAACACAAAGCATATTAGTGGTTTCCAGGGACATGGTACAGAGTAGAATATATGTGACTACCAAAGCTATAGTTTCTTCTGGAGTTGATAAAAAAATTGTATAGTTATATAGTGATCAAGGTTGAACAAACATTGTGAAACCGCTAATACTCACCAAGCTGTATATTTTAAACATGCAAATCATATAGTATATTAATTATATCTTGACCTATATAAAAACTTATGTCTAAAATGCTCTTCTCTTGCTTTGTAAAAGAATAATCTCTCCCTCATCCGTACTTCTCTTTCATGATGCATTCCCTGGATGCATCACCAAACAGGAATCTTGGCTTCATAAAATGAATGGTGCTAACACATCGTTTGATAAAGAGGACAGTCTCCAACATCTTACTACCAATGAGGTTGGAGGAAAATTAATCAAGTTGTCAGATGACACATCAATGAAAACAATTTTGATGATAAATCACAACGTGAATTTTGAAATAAATCAAAATTATTTCATTTCACTGAGTGATAGTGCATTATAAAACTTCTAGCTTATCAATGTAAGGAAATCTCAAAATTTACATTTACAACAAAGAATTTTAGATATAAAATTATTGTTGAAATCTTAACTCTAGTAGCAATTTTTAATCTTGGTGTTGATGGTGCTTGAAATGCCCACATCCTATGTTGAAGTGCCAGTTCAAGTCCTATCTATTTCACTTCCAGTGCAACTTCCTCTAATGCACATGGGAAGGAAAGACTTGCTGCTATCCACTTCATTAAGAGATATATTTCCTATAAATTCTACTCTTTATGTTTAATAAAAAAGTTTAAACCTTGAAATAAAATCTTATTGTTTCAGTCAATGGAGTGCCACAGATACCTGTACTATTAACTCAATCTAGAATAAATATTCTAATGCATCTCGTTTATGGTTATTGGAAATTCAAAAAATAAAAACTTAAATTATGTTCATATTTTGGACAGAGAATTATATTTGAATCACTAGTCAAAGACTTTAAATCATAGAATTCATTAGATTAGAACAAATTTTTTTTTTAGATTAGAACAAAATTTTGTGGAAAAAATAAAATAAAAAATAAAATATACCTCAAACAGTGACAATACAAAATCGAACTGCTAGGTAGGGGAAAGCCTATTCATGTTCTTTTAAACAAATTTTATGTTTTCATATGCATATATAAACATGCATACAAAAGCAAAAAAATAAATGTTTTTAAATAACATTGTATTTATTTGAGAGACAGAAAGAAGCAGGCAGAGCTCCCACTCACCTGCTCACTTCTCAAATGCCTGCTGCATCCATGTTTAAGCCAGGAGCCAGCAGGAACCCAATTCCTCAAACTGTCATTGTCACCTCCCAGGATTCACTTCGGCAGATCCAGGTCTTATACCAAGATACTCCAATGTGCCTTTGGCACTCACTCCTAGGGAAATATTTGATGAAAAATTCCAAACACAGCCTTACCCTGAGACAAGGGTTTGGGAAGAGACGATGTATGCTGAGAAATTATCTTAAGGGCTTTCAGAGAGTAGTGAAAAGTCTGTGGAGGCTGCCCTAGGAGCAGATACTGTAATACACCTTCCTTGGTTCCACTTTACAAGATAATCAACATAGGCCATTCACTAACACACACACACACACTTTCATTGATATTTATATACATTTATATATAGAATAGGGCTCATATATGATATATAAATATTATATTTATGACATATAAATCATAAGGGTTTGAGGCATGTAGTTTATTAAAGGGAGCAATAAAAAGAACAAGAGAAAAGTGCCAGAAAGTGTTATGGGGTGCAGCCTGTGATAGCCAGCACCCATCGACAGTGGGCAAGTGAAATTTGGCTGTGTCTCCCAACCTCTGTCCCGAAGGTGGGTCCTACAGCAATGGAATAGTAACTGCATCCTCAACCACTTCCCCCACATCCTAAATGAGCCAGGTTATTGGAAGTCCAGTTAGTCTAGGTATTTTTAGCTACAAGCCCAGTTCCTGTTCCTGTCCATCCTAAGGAGCACTAATCAACTCCTTAGCCCACAACACTTAGGTATTCACTCCTGCCCACCTGTGACTCACCTATCAACTGAGAGGGGACGGTATTGTGTTGTCGTGTAACCACTCTCCTCATAAGCCCCTTTAAAAGGCCCATGAAGCAGGGGCTCTCACTCTCTTTCTGGCTAGGTGCTTCCATTACTCTGGCACCTCGACTCTTGGCTGACCCAGGACAGGTAATCCCCTGAGCATGGTCCCTGTGTACTGCTTGGATGAGGCAATGGTTATAATAATGTTGTTTCTGGTCTGTGTACTATCTGGAATTCCAGGAGGGGTGAGGCCTAGCAGTAGTAGAATGTGGGCAGCGAAGCCAGGGAAAGGTGAATGTCTGCAGCTTTGTAAGTGTGTCCAGGTTCTTTGTTGCATGTCTCTTAGGATAACATATATTGTTGGGGAAGCTGGGACATAGGTTTTCAGCTTAATGGATGGACTTAAGGATGATGACCATTTGTTTCTTTTGGGATAACGATTAGTTGGATTATGATTAGGTGGATTGCTGTATGGACTTGTAATTTGTTATTGTGCTCTTTTGTCTTCAAGCTTGATTAATTAAGACTCTTTAATAAACCTTAGACATGTCTGGTGTGATCTCGCTTGCACCCTGCAACAAAAGGGTGTGGCAGTGAAGAAGTGGATTCTCTCTTGAGGGACATTATCAAGCTAATCACACCATGAGAAGAAGGGCTACCATTCCCGTAGGGACTTCCTGAGGAGGTGTGTAAGACATGCTACAGAATCAGCAAAGAGCTTGTGTCCCTCATTGGACAAAGGCTTCCCCAAGGAGTATTATCTTTCTTAATTTTATTGCAAAGTCAGATTTATAGAGAAGGAGAGACAGAGGGAGAAGATCTTCCATCCTCTGGTTTTCTCCCCAAATGGCTGCAACAGCCAGAGTTGAGCTGATCCGAAACCAAGAGACAGGAGCTTCTTCCAGGTCTCCCACGCAGATGCAGGGTCTCAAAGCTTTGGGCCAGCCTCTACTGCTTTCCCAGGCCACAAGCAGGGAGCTGGGTGGGAAATGGAGCAGCTGAGACATGAACTGGTGCCCATAGGGATCCCAACATTTGCAAGACAAGGACTTTAGCCACTAGGCTATAACATCGGGCCCTTGACTCTTGTCTTAGTATTCTCCACCCATATCCTGAATTTCTGTTGTGTTCGGAAGTGGACCCCTCAAGTCTGCCATTTCTTCTACAAATGTTTCAGTGGCACCATTTTTGGCATACCACAATTCTGGTGGCCTTAGAAGATTTTATTTTCTCTGGTCTCTTGAAATAATATACTATTCTATATATAATAATTTTTATTACTCTTTCCTGAAGTTTCTGACACTAAGAATCAAATCAAAGACCAGAGCCTTGAAATTCAATCTGGATTTACTGCTGATTTTAGTTTCAAATGGACTGCTGTTTCCAGGGGGAGAATTAGACAAAAGCCACACACACACACACACACACACACACACACACACACAAGTGAAAATTGCTTATAGAAATGGATGAGGTAGAAGACTGGAAGAAATAGAGCCTCAGAAACTACATTTCCATTTCTTCGCTCTCAAAAAGGCAACTGAATGTTCCCCATAATTATTTATTTTTAACCAGATCCCAAATTCAGAAATTGTTGACCGAAGACTTAGAGTTCACATTTTAGATAACACATTTTTCATCTTCTCTTTTGGGTTGCTTACTTGGAATGCCTCTTAACCTTCCACTTGTGATTTAATGGGACATCTATCTCCTACATATATGCTCAAAATAAAAGGTAACCAAAGCAAAGTTTCAATGACTAGTGATACCCTCCAGGTTTTTTCTGGTTCTTTGCTGTTGTGTATCTGACTTTTGCTTTTTTATTCTAAGGTTCAAGCTTCTCTCTGGAGCTACATCCCAGTACCTATTAAGGGATGATGGCATGTGTTTAATCCAAGTTTAGAACCCACTAATGCTCCATAGGTATAGAGTTACAAACCAACTTGAATCTTTTGGTGTTCAACTTTGTTTATTCTTGGCAGAGCTAAAAAACTTAACAGGACTCAAAAGATTTCTTGGACATGGGCTTTAAGAAAAAAGTATTTTGATGAGTAAAGCATAAATGAACCAGAACCCATATGGATCAAATTTTCTTCCAAATGCACATGGGTTTAATAATTAATGGAAAAAGTGCTTCTAGCATGCATTTTGGGTTTTATCAAACCCAAACTATTTGGAAAAAAATAGTTTGATAGGTTCAAAGAACCCAAACTCTGATTTGATGCACCCACATTAATATCTCTTGATGTTGAATAAAAATGAGAACTATTTAGGTGTAATAGAAAACAGAGACAGAACTTGTTCAAAAATTACGTGAATGAAAGCAAATAACATAACATTACAAAGTTCATCTTTGTTCATATTTGTTTTCTTAAACCCCTCTTTTGAGAATTTCCAACAATCTCTTAACTGTACTATATCTCAGCATATTAAGAGTTTTGAAAGAAATTATTGATTCCAGTTGAAAAGGAAAAGAGAGAAACTGAATGAAATCCTTTGAGATATATAATATGTCATGAAATTTTCTTAATTTACTTGCCAATGTTCCTGCCAGTATCAATAAATCCTTAAAATTTCAGGATAAATTATGATAATTAAAGAATGGCACTATGTATTTCAGTGTTCCTGAAAGTTGTGTTTTTGGGTTTACAGAAGTATCCTACATGACTGAGAAAAACGTAATTTGTACCTCTTTTCTACTAAGATTATTACGTTCAGCTATAGGAACACTTTCTCAGCAGTTGGAAAGTTACACTCTATAACCACTAACTACATTTATGTATCAACAACCACCATGATTTTGGACAAAATATCCAATTTATACTGAGTAACAGAACCCTCTACCAATCTTGAATCAACAATAGAAAATTTTGTGTTTTCACAGTTACTATAGAAAATAATAGTCCATGTACTTTTCAAACAATCCATATGGAAATTTAACACATCTTAATTGAATGAGTAGGCTAAAATATCCCAATAAAGCCAAATTCTGAATTATCTTATTCTCTAACTTTGAATTGTGTCTCACAATTATGTTCAGCTCAAATTCTAGACAAAGCAGCAACAATCTCTTCTTTTTCCACGCATAAAAGTGACATGAACCCAACAATTTAATTCTACATCAAGACACAGGGTAGTCTTCAAAAGGTTCGTGGAAATGAATATTGTGGTAAAGTCTATACATTTAAAAACTCTCCTAACCAAAATAACTATGCCATTTAATTTCATTTTCCATGAGCTTTTTTTGTGATAAGCATCTAAGCTGGACAGGAAGAACTTTTCAAGGACAAAGTACTTTAATCTTGAAAAAAAGAAAAACATGATTGCTATTTTTGAGAACACCATTTTGTTGTTGTTGTTGTTGTTTTTAATTTTCAAGGAGAGAGAAGATGAAAAGCTACCATCTTTCCCAACAGAAATAAAGCCTGGGCCTTACCAGAAACTTGAATTTGGATGGGTCTTCCCTCTCCCCAGTGACCCTAGCTTTCTCTGGTGTATGAACCAACAAATCAGCTGTAATGTCTCAAGAACACACTTCTTAGAAAAAACATTCCTTGAAGTTGGAAGAAAGATAGTTTCCAGGTATAGAATAACCCTCTGGCCCAAACACGAAGAGCTGCTTGGGACCATTTATAGATTCTCTGTAGATGGAATTGAACACTACCTCTTTTCCAGCTATTTTTTTTTCTTCCTTGTCTGCTTACACACTGAAAAAAACAAAAAAGCAACAACAACAACAAAACCTGTTGTAGAAGGCAGCCGTGTGGGCTTCCAGAGCACCAGCAAAACCGTGATAATGATGGGACTTTTTATGATAGGAATTTATTTATATTCAGTGGAGTAGGTTACTGACAATTTCACCATTAATTTGCTGTTTATAAAGTGTAGTTTCCATGTGTAATAACCACAAGACTTTGATATTCACAGAAGTGTTGAAAGAAACAAGCTTATTAAAGAAGGAGAAGGAATAAAAGATCAGTCCTTTAAAGTTCACCAAATTGCACATGTCAGCCACTACATAAAATTCTGCTTTTGAGAAACAGCAAAATTTTCAGTGTATGGGAAAAGGAAGGGAACATTCCGTGTATTCATTTCGCAAGTGAAGCAAAGAAAAGTCTAAGTATTCCAGCCCCTGAAGAAACATAATCTGGAGTTTATATCAGATAGTTTATGGGAGTTTATTGGAATATACAACAGAGTTCATGTCGTGTGTCACAAGGTGAAGCCTGTTCATTGGTGATTTACAAGCTGCATGTGCCGGTGTTACTGTAATTTATAGAACGCAGATGGTCCTGGGGTGCCCTGCTGACTTGTAGCTGAATCAGGACCTAAGCCCTGTGTGTCATCTGCTCTGGGTATCTCAGGCTCACTTGCCAAAATTACGCACTGACACAATTCTGTTCTGAACTGGAAGATTCCAGAGACCCTGACTTTTTAATGTATGCAGCTTTAAAATGTACGACTGCAGAGAAGTGGGGGGAAAAATGTAGGCTACAAAAACACAAAATATGTTTTCTCTTCTGCCCAAAGAAAGGTCCCTTAACTTTCTTTGGTTAATATTAATTGTTGGATCTGTCACTATTGCACTGGTAGTAGGAAAACAAGATTTTGCATATCTCTTTCAATGTGTCCATACAATCCATCTCTGCTACCTTCCCCACCCCACCAAAATCCGCAAGAAGGAAGAGAGACAACAAAGTTATTTTTTAAATTTTTGCCTGTTTAAAGTATAAAGTGCCAAAAAGCTCTCATTCATAACCCCCTTCAAAGCTATTTTATAATTGTGTCTTTATTACAAATCCTCTTGATAACCCTCAAAGGATGTGGTTCAGAAAGATGGCGGCATAATACTGTGAGACGGATATTACAGAATCAAAAGTAAATGGATTGACCTTTTCAAAAGCTTGTTTTATCATCACTTTAATTCACAAATTAAGGCACACGTGTTGGCTTTGAACTCGCTTTCAGTACTTCATCTGAAGTTTCCAGCACTCCTCATTCTGGCACTAACATATTTCATGATACGTTTGAACCTCTGTTGGCCAAGGGGCAGTGAGATATATAAAAAAGAAAGAAAGAAAGAAAGAAAGAAAGAAAGAAAGAAAGAAAGAAAGAAAGAAAGAAAGAAAGAAAGAAAGAAAGAAAGAAAGAAAGAAAGAAAGAAAGAAAGAAAGAAAGAAAGAAAGAAAGAAAAGACCCTGGAAGCTCCAATTGTGCTGCCCAGACATACACTTTGAGCCCTTTATTGAGAAATTGAATTGAACAATCCAGCAATCGCAAACATGTGCCTCAGTAACTCGTTCCAGCACCCTTGCACAAGGCCACCAAGTGCTCCTCTTTCCCTGTGCCAGCCAGCCCCCATGGCTCTCCAGATGGCAAAGAGGACAGAAATAGACACTTTGAAGACATCATTTCACAATTCAGGAGGAAAAGGCTATGCTTCTGCTAGAGCAACACTGCCCAGTAGAAATCCAATGAGATCCATGGATGCAAATCTAACATTTTTAGTAGCCACTCTTTAAAAAACAATAATAAAATAAAAGGTGAAATTAAATTTATTGTGTTTTAAACACAACTCAATATATCCAAGATAACATCACTTGACAATCAATACAAAAAAATCATAAGACACTTCATATTCTTTTTGTACTCTATCTTTAAAATTTTACCTGTATTTTCCATTCCCAGCATATCTTAATGCAGACTAGTCAGAATCCAGGTGCTCAATAGCCACATGTGAGTGGTGGCAACCACACTGCAAAATGCATTTCTATAATGTTGCTCCCATGAACAAATTTATCTAGAAAACCTGAAGCAAACAACAACTCTTATGATTTCTCTAATTAAAGAAAGGCCCCTTCATATATGTTTTAGTACATTAAAAGGCATATAAGTAGGTAGGACACATATGTATACCAGTTTTTTATCAAGCAAAAGAAAATAAAAAGTCAAGAGGAAAGCCAGAAGGAGAGTTGTAATGGAAATAAAATTGACAGCCTCTCAAAACTCAGGTGGCACTTTCCTTTTTCAGTTAATTACAGTTTTAATTACATGGCTTCTTGCAACTCCTTGATACCTAATAAACCAGACTCTGTGGGGCAGCCAAGTTGGGTTTTGCTTGAACTGCAGGTGTAAGACTTAGCATGAAACATAAATCAACTTCTTAAACATGTTCCCAGGGCGTGTCCATGCCTTTTCTTCCTGTTTGCTTATAAAATCACATCTTTTCACCATTGTTAGTAGAGAAATGATTGAAGCAGCTATGAGATGAATAACAGCTTTGTATTTTTGACTCTCTTGGCCTGGCATAAAACATTTTGCCTCGGAAGAAATAGAATAGCAGAAAACAAGACGTAGTGGGTTTTTTTTCTGCTTTGCACCTGAGTAACATATGAATAATATATATACCTAGATACTATTTTATTTAGAAAAATAAATATCTATTGGGGAAAACAAAAATAAAGGCTTTGGGAACATATCAAGATTTTTGTGTGTGTGTATGTATTAGGAACTCACAAAAGTGTAGGAGATGCATTTAATTCTAGGAAAATGCTGTGTAAGGTCAATCGAGTTCAAGTAACAGAGTGTGTGCCGACTTTGCACACACGGTGGCATGGGGGCTCTACTGCAATAGGAAATGGGTGGGGGGAGCATTCCCAAAGTTCTCATTGGCTGAAAGCCCAGCAGCATCTGATGGTGTTATAAGCAGCTTGCAATTTAGTCTCAGCAGCAGGAAAATCTGCAGTTGATCAGCTCTGCCACAACTAGTAAATGTCACCGTGGTAAATGTGGATTTCAATGGAAGGTTTTGCAGTGCCTAGTGATAATTCTGCCAGTTCTCGTCCCCTCCCTCCTCCATCCATAAAGAGAAAGTGCAACATATGGTATTTGCATGTTATCACAAAGTATGAGATACTGAGTGAAATAAATTACGTGTGAAGGGGGTTTAGCCCATAATTTCTAGTAATTTCAAAAACATGAAAATGGCTTTTGAAGTAGGAGAGGGCCTTTCTTCTTGGGGGACTTCAAAACACATCACATACTGTATAAACACAAGAGCGTTTACCTTGCCTGGGCCTCCCTTTTTTCTCCCTGGAATCCTGGCTAATTGTCAATGATGTCTGTGTTCTAACAAGAGGTTTCTTTTTCAGACCCGAATTATTTGGATTCAAGCTTCCTCCTGGGGATGCTCTGTTGTGAGCACCGACGTGTTGGAGAGAATATCAGTGGGGCACGGGTAAGGGAAGGAGGCCACTGCTTATGAACCATGAGTCTTCTTAGGAAAGAAACTCCAATGTTGGGTTGTGATGTGTCATCTTCCCAAGCTCCCATCCATTATGCTGGGTCCTAAGACTAACCTTCTCGCCTGCAGAAATTTTCATTTGTTCTGTTTCTCCCATTAACTTTCACAGTTCTCAGCAGCTGTCTGGTGATGCCAAGGAGTAAACTCACAGACTTCAAAAAGATAATTTGATGAAACTCTTGGAAAATCCTCATGTCTGGCTCCTACTGGCCCCCTGAACAACAATGATTGCTCTTTTTGAACATATGTCTATTATGTACACATGCTCTGAGCAGTCAGACAGGCATCATGTTTCTATTTTTAATTTTTAGCTTTTTAACTTTATTTGAGAGGTAGAGTGACAGAGAGCCAGAGACAGAAAAATGGACACAGACACACAGCAGAGATCCCACCTGCTGTTTCATTCCTCAAAGCCTGCCACAGTTAGGGCTGAGTCAAGCCAAAGCCAGGAATGAAGATTTCTGTCCATGTAGGCGACAAGAATCCATCCACTTAAGCAATCACTTACTGCCTCCCAGGGTGTGCATCAGCAGGAAAGGGGGATCAGGGAAAGTGTTGGGACCCAAAGCCAAGTATTTCAATAAGAAATGCAGAGGTCCTAAGCACTAGGCCAAAAGCCCACCCCTGGCACTTTATATGAGCAATGGAGAACTAGAAACCACTTTCACAGAGGGCAAGAAGCATTCAGAAATTTAAGAAAAATGCATATTATGAAATAAAATCTATGTACTTGAATGGATTTCAAAAGCCTTTTATACACAAATAAGTTTATCTTTTAATTTTATTTTCCATGAATTTTTGAAGCATCTTCATATTGTTGTAACAGCATTTAAAGCAGTTCTCTGTTCACCAATATCCCTTTTTTAAAAAAAATAAATACATGTGAGTTACTCTGCACAATTGTTAACAGTTGTCTGCTCAGTCAGCCCTGCCAGAAGCTACAAGAGATTGGAGAACTGCTCTGTGCAGTCAGTGTGTGATGCTCAGTTGGCTGAACAATGAACTACAGTGGAATTGGACTTTTCTATCTTTTCTGGAAAACTGTGAAGATGCAGTAAGGATTTCTGAATCCCAATTTTGTAACTATGTCTGGATTCAGGATTCAAGAACACATAGTGCATTTAAAATACTCATCAAGGGCCCGGCATGATGGCATAGTGGTTAAGATCCTCGCCTTGCACACGCTGGGATCCCATATGGGTGTCGGTTCTAATCCCAACGGCCCCGCTTCCCATCCAACTCCCTGCCTGTGGCCTGGGAAAGTCTTTGGACCCTGCACCCGCATGAGAGACCCAGAAGAGACTCCTGACTTCGGACTGGCACAGCTCCAACCGTTGCAGCCACTTGGGGAGTAAATCATTGGACAGAAGATCTTCCTCTCTCTCTCCTCTTCTCTGTATACCTGACTTTATAATAAAAATAAATAAATTTTAAAAAAGAATATTATTGTCTCCTTAACTCCCACAATTGCTTCTTTAACACTACAGGAGGCAGAAAGTGTGCAGTGGTCTTTAAAGAAAAATGCCACCGAATAACCAGGAGGTAAGTGAATAGCCCCTCCAAGGCTTAGAGAGCACATTCTCGGAACCTGTGCAGTAGATCTGTGTGAGAACTTGGTGTGATAAACATTATCATCTCCATCTGAGAGAGGAGAAAACTGAGGCTCCAAGTAACAAGATGTCTTGCCTAAAGTCCTGATGCAGAAACATTATAGAACGTATGGACACTCTAAAAAGAAAACTAATCCTTTTTTCAATATTACACTCTTTAAAATGTAATAACAATAGTTGTAGAAATTAAGTAGTTTAAAAATGAATTGATCAAATTATCTTTGTCTCCATCAAATTCAAATTTCTTACCCAAAGTAACTAGTACCTCCAATTTCTTTAGTTTTTCTTTTTTTTTCTATTTTTTTAAATTATTTTTTGACAATCTTTACATAGTTAATTAGGGTAAAAAGTTTCAAGGGCTATAGGAAAGTGGGTAAGACTATCATTCCCATATTGTTTCCTTCCTGTTTAAAGTGGGGTATTAAGGGAGAAGGCCCACCCAATTTCCCACCGTCCCCAGGTCCCGGATGTGGGGCATGTTCCGAAGTTCTTGCTCAAGTGGTTTTGGTAGTTCACCAGTTATGAATCACTGCCAATCTTGCCACTCCAAGAACGATGAAGTCTTTGAAGAATCCACTGATTGACATAGTCCATCATAGAGTCTCCGTTTGTTCCGTATTTCGCTGCCAACATATAGCTGAGGTGGTTGATTGACTTGTTCTTTCTTCTGTCTTTTCTTGGCTAGGGTTCAGAGTCCAGCATTTCGATTGGGGAGATCTCCAAAGAAACTTTGTCTGAGGTGTTCTCAGACCAGATTCTTGTATGTACTAGCAAGTACAGGGCCTGGCACAGTCCATCGCCCTGATCAGCTGGTGGTTGCGATCGCTGGGTTGGCTCTGTTTTCAGCCCCGACTTCCACTGGAATCATTGGGTGTTGTAGTCCAGCCTGGTTCTGCCCAGCACATACTCGGCCCTCACATAAACCAGTGGGAGCTGCAGCCTAGTTGGAGCGACCCACAATAACCCCCACCAGGCCCGCCCCTACCCTGGTTTGCCAGTATGTGTAGCAGTAGTCCAGTCTGTCCCACACCCCCATTTGGCTCTCGTTCTTTAGTTTTTCTAAGACAATTTAAGTATGTATATGAGCACAGACACCCCCCCCACACACAGGTAATAGGAGCATAATACTATGCTCTTCTAAGAATAGGTTTCTTCACATAACCCACAGCTTGATGAGCACTATAGAAAGATTCCCACTACAGACAGTTATATCTTTGTGCCTAATTTTGCCAATATAAGCATAATATATATTGCATTTGGCTCATTGCTGGGTGTTTGAATTGCTTTGAAGAACTTAACAACACTGAGATGAACATCCATTGGTACCTAGAATGATGCCCTGGGCAGAGCGAGCAGTTACCTCTATACAACCTCTACAGGCTGCCTAACAGGAAGGGAATTCTCTATACTCTCACCCTTCGCTTCCCCATGTATAAAATACAGAAGTATGAGAAGGTCTCAAGAAGCAGAGCCATGTTGTGCAATGGAAAGAGATCCACCGTGTAGCATGAGGACACCTGGGTTCTGGTCTCAAGCATGCCAAATACCAGACCTGGGATACAAGATTTTGAGACAGCCCCTAAAAGCCTGGGTGAACACTTAGGCACACGACTTGCAGAGTAGTGCAGAGGGGGAAACAACAACTTTCTCCAGTCTTTGGATTTGCTTTCATAGACACCAGGGTAGCCTCCTCCATATCCATGCTCCCTTTTTGGATTTTGTATTCTCCTTTTCAGCCTATTGTTTTGGAAGAAATTTTAGGTTAGAACTTTTGACTGAATTCTGAATCCGTCAACATAATCCCTTTCCCAGTTGTAGTTTTTGGTTCAGGATGGGCACAAAGACTAAGACACAGGGAACTTGTGGAAAAGATTTCCTACTCTTTATTTTTAATATTTACTTATTTTTCATTGGAAAGGCATATTTACAGAGAGATAGAGAGACAAAAAGATTTCCATCTGCTGGTTCATTTCCCAAGTAGCCACAACAACCAGAAAGCCAAGAGTCAAGAGCTTTTTCCAGGTCTCTCGCACTGGTGCCGGGTCCCAAGGCTTTGGACCATCCTCTACTGCTTTCTCAGGCCACAGTCAAGGAGCTGGATGGGAAGTGCAGCAGCCAGAACATAAATCAGCAGATCCCCCACCCCACCTCCTGCAGAACCAGGGATCCTGGCAGATGCAAGGCGAGGATTAGGCACTAGGCTATCATACCAGTCCCAGATTCCCTACTCTTTCACGAGGTCTCCTGGATGAGGGGCAGCAGACAAGTAGGTCCAGGAAGTGTGTGTGGCCACCTGCCAACCACTGGGAATTGGTAAGTTCATCTAAAGTCTGGTACAAATCAGGGAGAAAATAGCTAATCTAAAGAGATAAATAATTAGTCCAAGAATCACATTTCCACCAACAAAATGTCACAGTCAATTAACCCCTCTTTGGCTGTGCATGTGGCAGATTGTTTACACACAAACATACACACATACACACCTTATATGTACAATATCAGCACCTTTTGTCTCCTGATAATGTGATTAATTCTTAGAGAAAACTCAAATGAGCCACAGCACTCTACTCTTTCGTTTTCCTCTTTTCACAGCTTAAACACTTTTAGGGCAAGTCCTTCCATAAACATAGTTCTCATCATGGTGTTTAACTTATATCAACTGAAAGAAGGCAAGAAGGGAGGAACAAAGGGAAATACAAGGGAAGGAAAGAGAAAATATAGTTAACATCAAAAGTAAATAATTCAAACCTAATTTCAAAATGAAAGTGAAGCTACAATTATATTTACCAATTTGCTTTCTATCATATTTATAGGTAGTATCTTGCTATGTTGAATAATAGAAGAAATCAAATTTAGCCCACAATTAATTAATTGCACAATTCAAATTCACATACCTGGATCTTCCATAGATGTTCAACTAAATTTTTATGAGAATTATTATATAGCTGCATTTCTAGGTGTTCCAACAGCAAATAAATTTATTAAATAGCATATTTTAGCACTGTACTTTGCTATAATTTTTACATATATTAATAACTTTCAATAAGTTGGGTTTAAAAAGGATCAAAATTTTACTTTACACTAACCATTAACATTGGAATAAACACGTTTTGCAAATCAATAATTAAACTACAAGCAGACAATGTATTATTTGCATGAACTAGGAAACTTAACCAAAGTGACAATTAGAGAAAAAAAAAAACGTTTTGCTGGAATAATAACAAACTCACATTTTAAAATATCCGAAAACAGCCTTTGACATGTACTGATCTCAAGCCATCCTCAGGGAGTGTCTGCAGGGAGAGCACCATTTATCATGCCCACTTCCAACCCAGGGGAGTAAGACTCAGGGGCTGCTAACGTTCACCGGGGGATGCGAAAGCAGGCAGTACTAGAATCTAAGGCGTCTGAGGGACTCCATGCTCTGTGCTCCACCCAGCTCTTCCTCCCTCGACCTGAAGATCGTGGTAAGCTGGAAATCATCTCAAGAAAGAGACATCAAGGAAGACAAAGTGAGAAGAGACTGCAGGAAATTATTTGCTGAGCTGATGGAAACCCACGGGTCGTGTGTGTAAAGTACCAGAGAAGGATGAAATCTATGAAGTTTTAAAATATTTTTTTCTGGTGAAGCAAACTGGAACTGTTCCATGTTAGAAACAACAACAACAACAACAAAATTCCTGGCATCATGAAATGAAGAGTCTGGCAGAATGAGATCGCTTCCCAGGCTGCTAAAAACCCCCAAGTCCTGGGAAACTGTAGGCCAGCGAAGTGTGGAAGGATGCCTCACTGACAGCAATGCACAAGGAGTTTGATTTTTCCCTTCTAAAATCATTTCATTGGGAGGAAAGCATAGCAAGGCTGTTTATCAGCAAAGAAGTTTCAGAGTAGATATTGGAGCCAGCAGATAAGATGCTGGTTAAGCTGCCCATGACTCACATCAGAACGCCTTGGTTCGGTGCCTGGTTCCAGCTCCCGCCTCCAGCAATAAAATGACTTCCATGTACAAAACATATGAGCAATTAACCCTTCTGTGGCCAGGGGTGTGCTAATGCAGATCACAGAAAACAGTAGGGATGATTGAAGTAACTGGATTCCTGATAACCCACATGGAAGACCCAGACTGAGTTTCTAAATGCAAGCTTTGGCCTGGCCCAGTCCTAACTGGTGAGCATTTGAAGAATGAACCAGGGGATGGGCACAACGCGCTTCCTCTTTCTCTCTCTCCTCTTTTTCTCCCTCTCCCTCCCTTTCAAGTTAATTAAGTTAAAATTAAATTAAATTCTTGTTTTTTTTAAAAAAGAAGGCACATAACAATTATTAGGATTGAGAAAATAATCTATAGAGGAACCCTTTGTCAAAAGTCAACAGATTTTTTTAACTGGGCATACACACCCTAACCCCTTGGAATGCCACAAAAAGAAAAGACCCAAGTCAAGGTGCTGGCTGGGCACCTGATGTAAGAGTTGCAGTATGGCAAGGAGGGGAGACCTGGTGACTGTAAGCAGCTTTGTTAGAACAGGAATTTAACCTACATCTGAATTTACTCCCATATGGAGAAAATAAACAGAGCCCTGAATCCTCTGTCTTGTGCTTCAGAATAGAGATGCATGTGTTACAGGAGAAGAAGATCCATAGGAAGATAAAAGAGGGCAGGGGGAAGTCCCATTGAAGGAAGAACACTTTCCTTCCAACATTTCCAACTGTTCTCACAAGCACTTCTTCTAAAGATACCACTCACCTCCCCGAGAAGAAAACAACAGCCCACAGTTACAGATCATTAATCATTTTTCAAATGCAGAACTCACAGGGTTCTGTGATCTGGCCAAAGTCATGTAAGGTTTAATAGGCAGAGAACGTGCTGAGAAATCCACCCACATCTTCTGATTCTTTTGCCTGGGATGGCAGCCACTGCCTACTAAGCCCAAAGAAAAGATGTGACACTTCAAGCGTGTCCCACAGACAGTAGCACTGAGAAAAAGATGGAGACGAGGTCTATGAAGCCCTGGCATTCTTCCATGCATCTGTCAATCTGTCTGCAGTGGGGTCATTCATAAGTCCCAAAGTTGGTTTATGAACTTGTTAAATGAAACCCTTCTTTGGCTAATGCCTGAGAATTTTATTGCCCAGTGGCAATCACGGTCAGCAAGAATATTCTTTCAAACACCCTCTCATTTTCTCCATGGGGGACTTACAGGACTCTGGTTCTGAGGTAACAATTTCCAAACAGCCCATTGTTGGGAAAGCTATCGCTGCTTTAACTGTGAGTTCCAATTTAGGACAACACAATTCATCTTTTTTTATGTGACCAAAAATCAGGAATGTAATTAGGAGTGGGACTAGCAGGCAGAATTTTATTTTTACTTACTTGAAAGGCAGGGAGACAGAGACAAACATATACAAATGTTCCACTTGATGGCTCAATCCCCAAATGTCTGCAGCTATCAGGGATGGATTGGGCCAAAATCAGGAGCCTATAACTCAGTTTAGGTCTCCCATAAGGGTGGCAGGAACCCAAGAAACTTGAACCATCAGCTGCTACTTTCCAGAGTCCACATTAACAGGACATTGGAATCCAAGCCGAACAAGAACGTGAACCCCGGGCGCTTTGACATGAAACGCTGGCATCCAAAGCAGTTCCTCCAATCCTATGATAAATGTGCCCACTACGTGCAGACTTTCATTGAACAAACTGTGACTAGGTAGCAGGGCACCTCCAAAAAAAAAGCCATCTTATTAGAATAATTAAATAAATATAGAGACAAAGAAAACCAGATTGCCATGGAGCTCTTGCTCCTGTACACAACCATGACCTTGCTGGTGAAGAATAAGGAACAGCTTTATAGTCAAAGAGGGGAAGGACCAAACAATTTTTTGCAGGCATTGGTAACAATTATTTGAAAAGGTTAAAAAAAAAAGCCCTGGGACATTAAAAGAGAATTACATAGGATTTTGGCATACTTTAAGGGAGAGAAAGCTTCATCGCGCAGGGCAAGCATAAGACAGAGGGAAATGAGCATTGCCGCTCCTAACTCAGCCTCGCCTTACGTGAGGACATAGTCATGAGCAGGGAACTTGTGCAACTGTCCAGGTCCTGGGCTCAGAAAGGCTCCGGGCTTGTTGCGATGCCCTACTGTCACCATCACAAAATCCTACATAATTTTTGATCATCTAGAAATCACGTAGACGTCCTTGCTCTCATCAAAGAGCAGCAATGGGGTCAGGTGACATTCAGCACTGGCTCCTGCCTTATTAATAGTCACTTTATTGACAAAGTGACAAATTCAATGAGATGAAACTTCTTCTACTTGACAATAGGCTGACTGAATTTTTTTTCCTGTTCTTTTCTTCCCTTCCATCTTTTTGGAAAACATCATTGTGGTTGTGCTTTAACCTGATACAGTTGAAGACATGCTTGCAATCCAGTTGCTAATGAGATAAAACATGCCCCATGAACTCATCCCAATTCATTGTGTGTTCATTTCCCTGGGAGGGAAATCTGAGCCCCAGGTCTTGCCTGGACGTGCATTTTTGCGAAAGGGCCTAGTGAGTAGGTTCGTGGAATAGTCAGACACCAGCATAGAAGAGAATGCATGTTTCACGCGGAAGGAAGTGGTCGAGTGACTGGTCTGGGTTTGCTGGAGACTGGATCATTCCTGGATGGCTTCAGATGCAGATCGTGTTGAATTCAGGATCTTCGCCTCATGCTGCTTCTGCGGCACAGAGGGCCCATGTCAATAATATTAGGTTTCAATAAATAAGTAAAAGAATTAAGAATAATCTTTTCCATATCCCAATTTCAGCAGTAAAACTAAACAAGCCCACACATATTCCAGAGACAATAACCAAAGGGGAGGGGAGGTGGGTTAAGGAAACAGATGAAAACAATATGAATACATCCAAACCTCTATTAGCTTGGGATAGATAAAAGAATTTCAAAATTATAGCTTTTGGTAATGTTTAAGTTGAGACTCTAGTAATCTGGGTGCAATTGTACTTGGGGGCATTTGCTCTTTGTACCAGAAAATAGATTAAGCAAAAAAAAAAAAAAAAAGAGAGAGAGAGAGAGAAACAGAGTTGCTGAGCCCTCCACAAGAAAACAAATCAGAGCAGGATTCCAGTTCTTTGAAACCAAGGATGGAGCTGTCACCATGGAGCTGCCAAGTTAGGAGACCCAGCCAAGGCCTGCCTGTTGAGCTTTGGGGCTGGAAGCGAACCTAGAAATCCTTTCCTTTTGTTTTACAAATGTTTTCTTCTCTGGCACTAGAGATTCTTCATGGAAGGATATTTCAATCAGTTTGTGGCAAATGTACATTATTGTCTCCACTTGACTTTTCATGAGCTTTTGAAGTAACCTCATGCATCTTATCCTGAAGCCTTCCGTGCACAACAGAAGGTAAAGGAGAGTGAGGCAGGCCTAGGGAGTCTGCCTGGTCGCTGCCTCCCCTCCCTAAGATGGCCACTCTTCTGATTATATCACAAATAGCCCAGAGACCATGGCACTTGTTGGTCAAAGAGCACAGACCAGAGTTGAGTGCAGGCCAGTCCTCTCTGCCAAATAGGAGCATTGTGTCTGTCAGTGTACCCCATCCCATTGAAGCCCTGAGTATGGGTACCCTGAGCCTTCATCGTGCGTAAGTCCAGGAGCACCAGTTTTGCTTTGTGAAGCACAGGGGATCCAGAGTGAAGACTGCAGGTAAGTAGGTCCACAGATGGGTAAAGACCGTTCTTAGAAACTAGCTCAGAGAATCCTAATCCTCATGTTAGCACCATACAAACACACACACACACACACTTACTTTCAATCTACCCAGAGCCTCTGTGTTGTGGAAGAACTGCATGAAAATGTGATTTCCATCATATCTGAGGACTCCAGATGTCCACATATGTGTGTTTTGTGAGGAGCTGTGCTGGCCCATCAGTATTTCTCCAATCTGAGTGCACACCAGAATCCCCAAGAGACTTCACTGGCAAGGTCCCTCCTTCAGAGATCTAGAGTCAGCAGATGTGGGGTGGGGCCCGAGAGTGTGTGTTCCTGACAAGCCCCCTTGGGATGCTGCTTCTGCTGGTCCCAGCACCACATTTTGACAGTCTATCTGAGATAACCTCAGTTGTGGCAGGCTCTGGCTTTGACAGCACTACACTGCCCATGAAGAGATGGTGCCTGTCATCTCAGTGCCACACTAGAGTTGTCCTCAACCGGAAGGACCCAGAACAAGTTTTGTTAATGCCCTCAACCTCTGCTCTCCTATGATACCTTCTTCCGAATCTCTTGTTCTCTGCCTTGCAGGATGATCTTAACAGGCAAATGGTGTCAGAGCTCCAAAGAGATTCCCCTCTCCCTCGCAGAGCACAAAGTTAAGCAATAGGGCATGACATGATGGCTGTCTCTACACTGGCAAGACCAAGAATGTTGGCAGGATAATTCAAGGAGAAAAGGGATAGTATGTAAGCAAGCTGGAAGGCAAGAGAAAGGAATTGGCTTGAAATAATCTCACGAGCTCTTTATCTGGTCATAAAACTTGGGCTCAAGCCCATGTCCTTTTGCCAGGCAGGAGGCAGAAAATTTTTTCAGTGGAAGTGCAAAACTAAGAGCAAAATGCACTTCTTTTGAAATGATAAAGCTGGTGTTCATTAGCATTTAAAGAGGCAGTCGTTTTTTTATAGATTCCAATAACTATTTTATTCTTCGGATGAATTTAGCAGACAGATTTCTCCTTCTAATTGTGTTTCCTATGAAAATAAGATAATTGATTTCAGAGAAATGTTATTTACAAATTAAGTTATTTTCTCGTTTGTATTTTAATTTCTTGCTTAGTTCTGGTCAAAAATTCTGTGAGCTATGTATTTTAATTTATAATTAAATAACCAAGTAATAATAGGACATTACTAATATGCTAGTCATAAAAAATGAGTACTTTGAAAGAAAAGTATATAGGGACAAAGAATATGAAAAAAAGACATACATGTTCATTTCAAGTTGAAATTTGGTTTCTAATTTGCCATTATTGCACTCTCAATTCAATTCTATAATTGCCAGTTGTGTACTGGACACTATGAGAAACAACAATAACAGACATGAAAGAACTTCCCAAACATTAAAATGTGAAAAAATGGTAGTATAATCATTATGCAGAAGCCTAACAGCAATCTGAACCAGTCTTCTCTTAACAGAACGTTTCTTCTACATCAGTGACAAGGAGCTCCGTGCCCTATTTAAGCCATTACAGATGCTAATAGCACCTCAAGATAGTCCACACTGGGGAACACACTGAATAAGTCCAATGTTTTGTCCTAAGAGAAGCCATCAGAAGTGTGGACATGGCTTCCATGATCACGCCTTGGCAGTTGCAGATTCAACATTCTCAGTCATTTTACCAGGATTCTGCAGAGGAACAGAATCACTAGAGTCTAGAATGGAGGGATTTAAAAAAAACTCCTGGGAAAACAGAAACAAATTACTATTTTGATGCACAATGCAAAAGTATTGTGAAAGCTCTGCTTATGAGAGGTCTTCAAAATGATTCTTAAAAACATGCTGGGACAAAATGTTTCTGTGTCTCAACAAGTTAATCCTTCTCCTTTAAGTGCCAGCATCCCATATGGGTGCTGGTTTATGTTGCAGCTGCTCCGCTTCCCATCCAGCTCCCCGCTCGGGGTCTGGGAAAGCAATAGAGGACGACCCAAAGTCTTGGGACCCTGCACCTGCATGGGAGACCCAGAAGAGGCACATGGCTCATGGCTTCGAATTTTCTCAGCTCTGGCCATTGGGACCATTTTAGGAGAATACCAGCAGACAAAAGATCTTTCTCTCTCTGTAAATCTGCCTTTCAAGTAAAAATAAGTAAATCTTTTAAAAAGAGAGAAATATTACATAAGTTCAATTTGTCTTTCACCTAGAGAAACTTCTCTTTCAAGTCCATTTTTTCCATAAACTTTCTAAAGTAGCCTCATCTATGTCTATATATGAATATATGTGTGTATATGTATTATGTATTGTGTATTGAGAGAGAGCAAAATAGAGATTGGCTTTAAGGAATTGGCTCACAGTATGGGGGACTGTAAGTCTGGATTCCATGGGGCAGGCCAGAGGCCAAAAAATTTTCGTGAGAGTCGATGCTGCATCCTACTGGGTTTTTGTTCTCTAGAAAACCTCTTTGTTCTCCTAAGGCCTTCAAAGATGGGAAGTGACCTGTCCAGGTGGAGGCTAATCTGTGCTACTTAGTCAATTGATCAAATGTTAATCAACTCTAAAAAAGAAACCCTCACAGCACTCCTCAGTTGGTGTCTGACTGCACACCTGGGCATCACAGCCTGATCTCACTCATCATCCTACCCTCTTGTTCCTAGTTATAACATGTCGAAGAGTAGATTGTGGCCATGGCTAGTGACAACTCTGGCTGCACACATTTCTGAGGAGATGGTGGAGCCATGGTTTCTTGACTATTGAAGGGGAGAAATGTCACTGAGCAAGGGTAGCTCCGTCTGTGCTTCCGCACAGCCTTCTGAGGGCTCCCCAGGCAGCCTCGGCCCCTTCCAGGTAGAGCTGTGGTCCTGAGGCTGATTTAGCTGCTGCAGAGAGGGGTAGGATATTAGCACATCTGTTTAACTCCAGTCAAGTTTGCTCAGTAAAAGTTCACATGTGCATCTCTGTCCAATTTCCTTAGATATTTCTTAGTTAATTCAAAAATCCAAGGAAGAGACAAAGCAGTGGTTGTCATCTGTGACGCCTCATCAGCTTCTCTCTGGAAGGTGGTCTAGCTTGCCTAGGCACATCCTACAATGGACACTCAGAATGCCAGCGCTCGTTGCCACATGAGTGACAGGGCAGAGCTCGGTTGTCTTTCTTTCCATCCCTAACCTCTGAGTCCCCATGTAGTGCCATCACACCCAAGCTGTGTGATCTTAGACACATCATCTAGTCTCCCATCCTCCCCATCCCAGTTGATCATGAAATAGGGCTAATATTATCCAATTCACTGAGACGTTATAAGGGTTTAATTGCATGAAACTAAGAATTTAAAGCAGGTAATGGAAAAATCCCATGGAGGTTAGGTGCTGGATAAACAGGTAAAATAATAATAATGCTAATAATATAATTTTAGGCACCTATTTCAATCTTAGCTCATTCTGAGTCCCTTTCTGACAGGTTCTCCTCTTATAGCTTGTATCCATTTCATAAACTTTTTTTAAGTTACATTTTTTAAAAAGTTTTTTATTGGAAAGGCGATTTATAGAGACAAGGAAAAATAGAAAAATCTGTCTGCTGGTTCACTTCTGAAATGGCTATAACGGCCGGAGAGAGTTAAGTTGATCCGAAGCCAGGAGCCAGGAGCTTCCTCTGGGTCTCCCACATGGGTACAGGGTCCTAATGCCCTGGGCCATCCTTGACTGCTTTCCCAGGCCCCAAGCAGGGAGCTGGATAGGAAGTGGAGCTGCTGGAAAACTAACCAGCACCCATACAGGATCCTGGAGCTCCTCAGGTGAGGATTTAGCCACGAGACTATCACACCACGCCCTCATTTCATGAACTTTACAGCTCTATAAGCAGAATTATACCTCTTACTAGTTTCTAAACTAAGTCATTTGCTTGTGTTACCTACTGGCAACTCCTTTGCAGGCTCTGTAGCCCCTGAATTTCCCTCACAGCCCTTCTCATAAATCATCACACACTTAGAGTCTGATTTAAACCAGCTTTCACAAAGTCCTTGACAAAAAGTTTTCCACCAGTTATCCTTCTACACCTACTTCAAATTACAATGCCCTCTATGTTAATGTCACCCCTCATTATCATAAGGGAGACTTTGTCAAATCAGGCTTCACTCACATATTTACATAGTTAGCATTTGTTGACTTTGTCCAGAAATATTAGGCACTGGTTGCAGGAATTACTGAAATGAGTGACTCAATCCCTGTTCCCAGAATTTGATAGATCAACGTGCAACATGAATAATTTTAGGCAGTTTCTAGTACAGTATTGGCTAATTTTGAATACTAAAAGGCAGGTAGCAGGAATTACTGAAATGAGTGACTCAATCCCTGTTCCCAGAATTTGATAGATCAACGTGCAACATGAATAATTTTAGGCAGTTTCTAGTACAGTATTGGCTAATTTTGAACACTAAAAGGCGGGTACTAAAAGGCAGGTACAAAACCTAAGGTTGCAATGGGAAATATGAATGACCCTGTTTAGCTTTCAGGGCAAATTTCCCAGAGATTAAGGGAACTTGAATTTAATATGTAGAAAGAGAAACATCAGAAGAAATAATCCTCCCAAAGGCAAGATACTGAGAAGAACAAAGACGATAAATGAGAGGAAGTGTTGAGCTTGTAAAAATATTTGCCTTAGAGTACATATATCCTCCCTTATACCTTCAGCCATCTGATAATTACCTGAACACAGAATACAGTGTACGTTATGTGAATAGTTGTCACATTGTTTTCTACAGAGAAGAATCTGTTAAGTACAGAAATAATTATTTTAAAACTATTTTTGACCCAAAGTTTGTTGAATGCCTAAATATGAAACTTGAAGATATGGATCATGGAGTGCATAGCCAAGCCTGCAGAGGCTGGGAACTGAAGCGACTGGTCCATGAGAGGAGCTGCAATTGTGGGTACAGCATCAGGGGACATCCTCCTGCTATGCCTATGACCGCTGTCCACTTCCCAGTTCACTACACAAGAGATTGCAAAGCCAAGAGCCAATGAAATGGGCAACTGGCTTTTCCTTTCTGTGAGGAAAGGAAGCACAGAATCAGTGTTCTTGTACGTAGACATGTCATGAGCAATCCTCACATGGCTCGTTTCTCTTTTACTTTCTGTTTTCAAATAATAGCAAAGGATATACCTTCACTCCAGAGCAAACGTTTTACAGAGGTTTATTTTAGAGAAGATGCATTTCTCCCTTTCAAGTATTTTTTTTAAAAAAAAGGAAAGAATAATGTGAAAAACTATTGCTATCAAGACAAATGTGCTCCTGTGTCAAGAAAACCATGAGATGTTATGTCATAAGCAAACGTGTTTTTTTCTCTTGTTCCTTGATGATTACAACTATCAGTGTGACATTTATTATTTGCTAGTTATTTTTCCTAGAACTTTGTATTAACTCACAGAATTCTGCAGGGAACCCTATGAGATCAATTATTCTCTTCATTTTACCGGTGAGGAAACTTTCACACAAAGGGATACCACATAACCAGTTATAGAAACTGGGGAATTTGGCTTTTAACCTAACGTTGGAAAGAAATGTGTGCGAGCCGTATTTCTTCTTGTCAATTTTATCAGTAGCAGATCCAAACAGGGTTTCATGCGCTTGTTTTCAGTTGGAAATACATCTTTTGTTCTTAATTCACACCTTGGGGATTTCATACGTTGTCCTTTTCTAGTATGTGTAACATTTTCAAAAATATGACTGGAAGATATAAAATGATTGTGAATACTGGCTTTCAGATGAACGAATGCTTAATTTAAAGAAAATTAGATCAAATTAAGACTGAAGTCTCTTTCTTAAAAATTCTTCTCCTATTTTGTATAGAAGAACTTGTTTCTTGTCGAACTCTGGCACTTAGAAATAGACATATTTATTTAATTTGGCCTGGGCCTAGTGTGTGTTGCTTGCTCTATTCCTCATAGTTTATTGTATCTCTTAATCTTCTACACATGCAACCAGAGACCTCAGTGATGAGGGCATTGGAAATATCTAAACAAACAATAAATTCTGGCTGTGAGGCTCCCTATAACTGCAGTGCTTAATAAAATAATGCTTGGAGATGTGATGTTGGGATGATTAGATCTTTGCAAAGTCTCCAAATTATAAATTCCAGCACTTGCCATAGACAGTGATGTATTTTTTATTGCCAGAAATATTTGTGATTATGAGAAGAAACTACTTTGAGAAACAAATATGCTTCAGCATTAGATGACTCAACATGAAGCTGGAAGTCCTGGTGTTTTCCTTCTTACCCGAAAGTACCATGATGAGCTCCCTCTTCCTAATTGCTTTGTGGAGTCGAAAGAACCAGCTCCAGTCTTTTTGCTTGGCACTGCTGGATACCCTTGAGAGAAGCTCCTCTGTACTGTCACCCAACACAAGTCCTGGGGCCCTGAGAATACACCTGTTGCCCACCCCTGGTGCCACCTGCCATCTTTGGTAGCTGGTACCCAGCACAATAAAACACGGACACTCCAGAGGACCAATCACCTCAGTTGACATCGAGCTGTGCTTTAACTTTCTGCTCGTGACTTTTCTTTTATTTTTGTATTGTCTAAATAATTCAGTTGTTCAAAATGTATTTATTAACTACCTCCTACGCCCTAAGAGGTCTGTGAAAGGGATAGTAAGCCAGAAGAACACAGACACTGTGCTCTCAGAACTGACAGTCTAAGAGGATAGTTGCAATGACAGCAAGAGAAGGAAAGCTCGGCATGCAATGGGAATGCACAAAGAATGTATCTGAGGAAACATACCAACATGCTGAAGCAGTTCTCCCCCAGTGGTGGAATTTGGACAAACTTTCAAATTGAACATTCCATTTCAAAGTCTTTTCCAAGTTTTATCTCATGGACAAAAACATTTTTTAAAGAAAATCTGGGGGGACAACATTAAGACACAACGAGGTAAGTCTCTGACTCCAACACTGACCTCCTAGGTGGGTATTGATTAGCTCCCTGCTAATGCACCTGGGAAAGCAGCAGATATGGTCCAGGTGGCTCGGGCACCTGCCACCCACGTGGGAGACCCAGAGAGAATCCCTGACCTGGCTCCAAGTCTGCCTGGCCCTGGCTATTGCCAACATTTGGGAAGATAACACAAAACCAGAAGACAAAATGTTTCTCTCTCTCTCTCTCTCTCTCTCTCTCTCTCGTGTGCACACACATGCTACTTTTCAAATATATAAATACATCTTTCAAAAAAGATAAAGAATTTGTGTACCTCATCTCCTCATAGGACTAAAAATAAATCAAAAATAATTTCTGCAAGTGTTAAATATAATCTCTTGACAATAAAAGCAACAACACATGTTTATTAGAATTTACAAAGTCTAGAAAAAGCTTGATGAGAAAAACAAATTCCCACCCCACCCCACCAACAAGAAAGGCCGATTGTCCCCTGCTTGCCACAGCATGGTTAGCTTTATACTGATTACACAGCATACCCTGCTCTTTCATTAAACACTGATGAGATATTCATACAAAATGAAAGCAAGTAACACATTGTTCAGTGGTACATTTAGAACTAAATCAATGAAGTAAAGCAAGTCTGTGATGATCCAAAGGCAAGAGACAGAAATCCTCCAAGCAGACAGGTGAGACGGAGCTCAGAAAAGCAGACAGCCACCTATAAGCAGCTTTTCCACTCTGGTATGGGAAGCAGGCAAGTCCTAGCCTTCCTTTTGAATATCTGCGTAAATATTACTCCACTTGTCTACAGATAGGATGAAATTCACCATAAAGCATAGGAAAAAACAAATCACATGGTAAAAATATCTTAATAATAGCTTCAACGTGCCATCAGTAGTCAACACATACGGGCCCTGAGTCTGTAGCAGCCCTATGATATGCAGGCTCAGGGATTTTTTTTTTTCATTTAATTCTCACAACATATAGAAGGCCAAGACTGTTCCATTTCTTCTCAGTTACCAGATGACAAAACTTAAACTTACAAAAATGAAAACACTTGCCCAAGGTCACACAGCCAGTATGTCACAGAGCTGGCATTGAAACTCTGAGTTCTGGAATTAACTGTCCTGATTGCTCAGTAAAAACAAAGCACTATTACCAGGTGCTGCCTCACATGTGAAATGAAGAGCTTCATTGTCCAAGAGTTGGAAAGATACTGACATGGGCTAACCAGGCCTGCTATAGGTGAGTGCTCCAAATCTCACACGTTTTCAAGCCTCGTCCCTTGAGGTGGAGATTCCCCTCACCTGTTTACCAGATACTACACATCTGCCTAATAAACAATAGCTAAATAGCAGGGCAGAGTTATAAGGAGCCTGTTATAAGCCAGGCACTCATCTTCGTGCTAGCTCTGCCAGTCCTTAGAGCCTCCTAATCACTTTCTGCTGTGCATGCTAGTATGACGCCCATTTTACAGATGAAACAATAGGTCCTAAGAAAAACTGTTTCCAGCACTTACATAGCTTCCAAGTGACAGCACAACACTCAAACCCACACATTCCAGTTCCAGAGCTTACGATCACTTAGGCTGTTTCCAAGGAAAGGTCATGCTTACAATAAGGGCAGAGAAGGAAAGCACTCCTTTTCTAATAAACTATTCTATTAAATGCAGAGTGTCCTACATTAAACACAATGCTATGAAAGATTTCCATCTTCAGCCTCTCTAATGTTGTAAGAAAAATATACCATACGTACTAGAAGAAAATATCATAGCTTTATCTTGCAGATGGTTGAACAATATAATTGCACTTGACTTTTTATTGTGTTAGAAGTTCACTGCCTTTATTATTTTAAGCTGACAGTCAATTCAACAAGGTAACAGCATCAAATGTCCCACATTTACTTTTGCTCTAAGTCATTTTTTAAGGTGTAAGGAATAACATTTTACACATTAATTTAAATTTGAGGGACTCCCACCGTATGTGAGATCCTAAAAAATGATACCAAATGGAAAAAGACATGACACCTACCACAGGAGCACTCCGCATAATGATAGACAAACACAGTGCCTATGATTACTGTAGGTTAGGCTCTAAAGCAAAGGAGTATATTCTAGAAATGATTAAATCAATTTATGCTGCCCTAGAAAACAGATGACATTTGGACCAAACCATACAAAATCATTGCACTCTCGCTAGTTAGAAATGGAAACGAAGCACACTCATGGTCAAGGGCATAGCACTGTCAAATGTCTGGAGGCATGGAAGAGTAGCACATAATAGCACATATACAATTTTTTGCTGCTAAAGGGTGAAAATTGCCTAGGGTATGTAGTTTTTAAAAATGACTCTTGAAACACTAGTTGTGGGGAGATTACGAGGTCTTTGCTTGACTCAATAGTTAGACTTGAGGGGGATAGGGAGTCTAAAAGACTTTTAAGCAGCAATGTATCTTGCTTATGATGTATTTTAGTCTGTAATGCAGGAGGCTGGATTATAGAAGGGAAAAAACTAGTCATGGAGACACCAGCCTGAGGCTATTTTAATAGCCTGGACAAAAGTCTGAGCCAGTCTACATTATGAAGTAAAAAGTGTTTCAGATTGCATTTTTACAGACAAAAAAAAAAAAAAAACCAACACAGAGAGGAGCAAAGTAACCGCCTAAGGCTTCACAGTTGGTAAGCAGAGGAGCCAGGATCCAAACTCACTGCTTAGGTCACTGCCCTGCTGTTCTAAATGGTGAGGATGGAAGGTGAGACCAGAGAAGGCACAGGCAGCTCTAGAGCTTTCAGCTTGGACTGCGGTGTGGCAAATGCTCCCATGAGACACCACATGATCACCAAGCAGAATCTGGTCAGGGAGCAAATCAGGGAATTCAGTTTCAGACAGGTGGCCCAGGAAGTCTTCAAGAGCCAGGCAGTATTGAAAAAGCTAGGCTGGGATCGGGAGAAATGTGTGCTGGAGAAACTCCTGCTGAATGTGGAGTATCCCTGCTAAATAGACACCATTCTACCCACAACCTTCATCCTGAAGCTGTACAGCCAGAGGTCAAGGAAGGGAGGTCAGAGGAGAGAGATCTAATAATGCTCGACCTACATTTAAATTTGAGACTGAGTTACATGTTCCAGGGTCAAATCAGAGTTTGACATTTAGGAAATGGAGACTGTAATGTTTCATTTGCCACTTGCAAACATGAACATTAATATATATCTAAAGGTCCAATACATGACTTTCCAAAAGTAGATGCCCAATAAATATTACTATCATTACTCATTTTACCATTCAAGGGAATAGACAAAGATGAGGTTTGTATGTAGGCAATACTCTGGTTCCCAATTACTCTTGTGATAATTTTGCCCTAAACTTCTCTTAACTACATGAAATTTCCACTGACTTTTTTTTTAGTGTGAGGAAAGAGGCTCCCATTAGTTTTGTCAGCATGAATTAACTTTGAATTTTTAGTTTAAAGAATAACATGGAAAAATCAGATAAAATGTGTATGAGTGTGTGTGTGTGTGTGTGGTGTATTTGTTGATGTACATACAAATGATAAAACACTACTAGTAAAACACTAAACATTGTGTTTTACTAGTGTCCTAAGTGACCAGGGCAACTCTGGGATGTCACACCCTGCCTCTCAAGAAAAATCAGGGTAGAGATGTGATAGGCACTGCTTCCCTGACTGTGGCCAGCCTAGTCGGGATTTTCCACTGAGATCATCCCATGTTTACAAGGACCACATCTCCCAAGCAGGATGGTCTTTGTGCAGTCACAGAAAACCTTGAGAGGTAAAAATCCAACAGAAAGGACCTGGGCCCAGAAATAAAGGGAAAGCCTTGAACGCCTTCTCTCACTTGGCAATTCTCAGCTCCTTCAGAGATTCAATGTGCTGATGAGCAACATGGGTATTTAGTCAAAGACCTTGGCACTGAAAAATTACAGTGCTGTATGACTCCAATTCACATCTTTCTCTCTCATACACACACACACACACACACACAGGTCAACACAGAAACAAATATGCTTAGGAAGAAAAAAAGGACATTGGAAATAAATGAAATTTATTGTTTAATTTGATTGCCTCTAAGATAATATGTTTGGTAAGGATGTGAATATAAGCACTGTGGAAAAAAAATAAAATAAACGAAGAGGAAGCAGTGCCAACCTCATCCATTAGAAATAACAAGAGATGTTTCCAGACAAAGTCCCTTTTTTCGTTGTTTGTTTCTCTGCTAAGCATTGTTGGCCTTTCTTATTGGGTTTTCTCTGGACAGAGCTGCAGAGCCTGATCGTGTAGCTGCCCCTGCCTCCATGCCCCATCCCCGCCTGTGCTTATCTGAATATATAAGCCTGCCCTTTGCTCAGATTTATGGGTCCAGCCAGGGCTGTGTGTATTTACAGTGTTCTGACCTGAAGACCCCAGGCTGAAGGAGAGAAGGAGGAAACCGGGACCCATTCCATAAACAGAGACAGATATGAGGGGGAGGTAGAAGGCTTTGCTAGCACTTAGCATTTTTAACTATTTGGCCAAGCCTAAGAATTAGCGATTAGATTAGAGTAAAAGAAAAAGGAGAGATGTGGTTGCAGACTTACAGAGAGTAAATTGTATATTTTTGCTCTAGTCTAGTTGCTTGGGGGTTCTGGGTTTGGGCTGGGGGTGAGGTTATACTAAACGCAGAAGGTCAGAAGGAAAATTGATAAGTCAGTTACAGAGGGAGCTATAAAATGCGTTGGGAAGGCAGAGGGTCTACAAAGAGGAGGATATAAACAACATTTAATAACTCGGAAAATTTCTCCTACGACACATTGAGCTCTTCGTGTGAAGCAAGCCTGGTTGCATTTTTTTTTTAAGCCGTAATTGGTTATAAAAGAAAAATCGCCTGCTCCATGCTCAACTGAGAACATGTTGCTATAGATTACCAAAATTCAATCAATTATGTGCTGACGTATTTTTCTTAGGGCCTGGTGGTTCACTTGAAAGCAAGTAAATTTGCAAACAGAGCTGCTTCAAACATGGGCCACCCATATGGAAAACGAGCATCACCTCTCCAGAATGCGTGCACCAATTCAAACGGGAAGGAAAGTTCTTAAAACCTGTGTAAAGCCTGGCACCCCAACACTGAGTCCTCTTCACGGGGGCCACAGCTTTGTGCCCAAGCAAAACATGAAAACACAACTGCTATTTGCCTGGAGCTGTTCTCATATAATCTCCCTACTGAGAAGACTTGGGCTGATAGCAGAAGCCCCTAACCTATCCCAGCATCACAAGTCAAGCCCACAATATTCACTGGAGAACTTGTAAGCGAAGCAACCAGGACAAGAGTAAGTCAAGTCTCCACAACTCAATTTCTGCTGTAGTAGAGCCAAAAAAACCAAAAAAAAAACCCAAACAACAACAAAGCGGTGGTGTACAGGACCGAGGCTGCCATTGGAAAGCGGGGGAAAATGTCACCAATCTGCTCATTTTATCCTTTTTGATATAGAGCAATAATGATCTCATGATGTCATCTGTAAGGCTATGTAAGTGATGATCTACACTCATGATTACATAGTTTAAGTGGAAGTTTTTGTTAAAAATAGCTTACAGATAAGAAAGAGGGTTGCTACAGTCTATTCTAAAGGAACCCTGTGTGACATGAATTGAATTATCAGTAATATTTGCATGAGAAAATCCACATGTTTGGCACTGTATGTGGCACTTTGTTAATGTTAACTTATTTGCATTGCACCATTAATAAAATCAACTTTCAGGCAACCAAAAGAAAAATTAATTCTACAATTGAACTTTGAAAACAATGACAATGCAAAATTCACATAAACACATTTTCTTTTCCATTTATGTGTGTCATTTTATACTTAAAATCAAACCTAAAATTCAGAGCAGTAGTATGAAGGGAAGGCATTTGATTATCATATCAGGACTAGCTGACTTCATGACAGTGAAAACTGGAACCAAACAAACAAAAGAAAATGATGAATGGAGAAAAGCTACGCTACCAAGGATACATTTGGAAAGTAAAGGAAATAAGTAATAGCCCGGGACACAAAGTGTTGCATTGCTATTATTTTTTAACTTTTCTCTAAAGCAATGAAACTTCTGCTTTGTAAATAATATATACCTCAGGCAGATGCCATTGCATGGGGCATAGTTAGCGGGATTGGGGGGACTGCTACATCACAGCTAAAACGCTTCCCTGTGTCTTCTCTGGTGAGATCCATGTGGCAGTGAAATCATTTTTTTTTTTTATCTAACATGATGTGGATCGGAGCACCAGTGGGTTCAGATGCAACCAGTTCAGAGCAGAGGCCTAACTCAGTGTGTCAGAAAAAAAAAAAAAAGTACCACAAAGAACATTGAGATGAATGGCCCTATTTTATGAGCCATAAAAGTTTTATTCATCTTGACACTGGAACAGGTTTAGGCAGTGAGTTGACACGCCTTAAATAAATAAGTGGAATTAATTCCCCGGCTCAGGAAACAATAGCAGCATGCATGTAGCACGGAGAAATGCCCCATTGTTTCCTGTGGCTGCCTGATATTGATATTATTTCTGTTTTGCTGTGCTGCTTCCTCAGGGGCCCGGTTGATCCACTTCAGATTCATCCCCTGTTTTATTAGAGGTTGAAAAAGGTTCAAGACCTGGTTGTACCACAGCTCCCACCGACAGCTAAGGAACCAGTTTGGCGTCTGGTTTGTCTGTTGTTTTACTGCTGACCTTCAAATCAACTTTAACCCCTGACCTCTGGAGGCATCTATCATGACAAGAGACTGTTTAACACAAATGGTGCCCATTTATAGGGGAAGAGACTCCGAAGATTTCCTTTCTATGAAGAATTTAGTTTTTCACCCCTCTTTTCTCCGTCACCACAGGTGAAATCCCTCTTAGCAGCTGGCTTATGAAATAATCTGAAGGGAGGCCTTAATGAGCAGAAAGCACCCTCAGCTGGAGATAAATATATGCAAATGAGATGCACAAACAAAGGAGCCTGGACAGAGAAATATCTGCAATTCCAGCAAAATGCTGCCTGCAGCTCGAAGATGAACAGCTTTGATAAAATGGTAACAAAAAGCACCTTTTTCTGCTCCAGCGTGTTTTACATTGCAATAGACCATTGTCACCGCAACCCAGCGGAGCATGCAAAGGTTTTCTGCACTGGTTCAGAAAACTGTTTAAACATTGGTTTTAAGGCTTTCATGAAATATAATCAATGGACTGCTGTTTTGTTGCTGTTGTGTGGCTTTTTTGTTTTGTGTTTTCTGAGTCTGTGTTCCATGTAATTTTACCTGTTGGTCTTTCTGGGGTTCACTGTAGCTGTCTGGCTGTGCCAGTTCACATTTTTAATAGCTGTTTGTGCCTCCACTTGGAAAGATCTTTTTTTTATTATTATTATTTCAATGGAAAGAGATTTCAAGTAATAACTAGTTAAGAACTGGCTTTGAGGAGCACTCAAACAACTAGTTTTACTGATGGCAATCAAGTGTGCAGAGCTAATCCAGACACAGGCATGTAACATGCTGATTTTAATAAGCTTTAAAAAGGCAATCTCTAACTTTCAAAAGTCTCTTTTTAATTTAATTGTACTTGGTTCATATGATGCCAAAACAAACAAAGCCATTAAAATATGTTTTCAATATGTATCCACGGTGTTACATGATGGTGCGTTAAATTAGCATTGTGTTGGTAAAATATTGATTTTATGAGCTTTAAAAGTGGAAAAGTTGAAATCATAACCTGTTTTTGTTTTTCGGAGGGGGGGCTAATTTTGCTCCACAAATGAACAAAAGCGCAGCCCCAAGATGCCACCGGAAAGAGGTTGGGCTCCAGATAGGAACGTGACGGCAACCAAGCACATGGGATATGTTCAGGTGCACAGCTAGGGCAGCTAAGGTGAGAGATGAAGCGTGGTGCACGTCACGTGTGTCACAATACCATCCCTCTGAAAGCGCCGAGCTATTGGGCTCCTGCTTTTAACACGCAATCCCAGCACTTCACAGCAGAGACGGCCGAAGCTCTCCACGGGTCCTTCACCTAAACTCTCTCATCTTGGTAGCCGGCGTTGGAGAGCAGACATTCCTTCCAAGCACTGCGTAGCTTGCGCATTTCATGCGCATTTCATCAGGCAAATGTCAGATTTGCTAATAATAAGAAAAACTCGTTTTTAATCGTGCCACTCCTGTTGCACGGGGTGGAGGAGAGGGCAGAGGGGAGCGGGAGCGGGGAGGGAGCCCCCAAGCCTGGAGCCGTCAGCCTGGAGAGGAGAGCAAGCAGGGACTCTGGAAGGGGTTTGAAGAGGACACGTGGTCCGTGGTCTGGATGGCCGGATGTGGGCCTCGTGGCGTTCAGGATTTCAGGAGTTAACAGAAACTTGGTGATATTAGGTATGCTTTCTGGAGCCCGGGTTTGAGGCAGCATAATTATGTTCAAACGCGGTTGTTTGGAAAGGGCAAACAGCATCTTAGAAACACAACAATGAAATTACAGCTGAGATTTAGGGGAGCAAACGCCGTCTTCTCCGGGCTTTTATGATTCATTATTTCCCATTAAATACAGTATTAGAAGTGTACACGAGATAGCTCATGGTTGCTGCTCTCGGAGCACATTATCTATATTACACAGGTCTGGGGAGCAGAATTAGAAAACTTTGGGGGAATGAGCAATATGTGTTTGCTGATAGAAGTACCATATGGCTCATCTTCTTCAATTGCTTTCATTGCGACTCTGATGCTGGAGAAATTAAAGTTTTATTTGATGTGGCACAGCTTAATGAACTGTCTTCTGTTAGGAAAATTGAATATGTTTCCTGTTATTCGAGCACAGAGCCTCCCTGGTTTGGTTGATGGGGGATGCATTATGTATTGTTTATTTAGCATTTTGAAAACAAAAGCAAGATATTGAAGGTAAAATTGATTACTGCTGGATTGCATTATATAATCAAGTTTTCTCCCTTTAAATTTCCCTTTACAATCCTTCTGTAATGTTTTCCTAGGAGATTGTTCCAGGTTTTTGCTTCTCAGGACACAGAGCTTGCTTTTATCAAAATGCCTTTATTTGTAAACAAGCCACATGCAACTCTAAACTCAGTATGAATGTATTTATAAAGTTTGAAGGTTGATGTTTGAGAAGCAAGAAAATCATTCAACTTGTGTGAATCTAATTGCAAAACATCTAGTGAGCTCCCAATCGGTTTTGAGAAAATCTCACATTTGGCTATTAGAAGGGGGATGTCATTCTCTTTTGTTTGAAATACACCACTTAAAAACATTCCGGGTGGGGCACAGAAGACAGCAGAAGCTTGTCCTATTTGCAAATAGAAACCTCAAAAGATCAAGTTGTAAGTTTCGGAGCTAGTGATCAGTGGATGAAAAGAAGAATTTGGTCCATAAATTTTCAAAAATGAAGTTTGCAAATCATGAATTTAGTTTTTTTTTTAATTGAAGACGTAGGACAAAAGACAATCTATCATCAAAAAATCAACCTACATGCTGAGAAAACAGAGATGTCAGTTCACAGGAAGGTTGCCTGCCCCCAGAAGAATCTAGAAAGAGACACATTACACAGTTTCTTAGGTTTCCCTTTTAAAAATGATTTTTAAAAAGCTGAATATTCTCTAAAAACACTAAACGGAAAATTACCTTCTAATCTCTGTTTCTTTCCCTTCTGACATGTGCTGAGGACTCACTCCAATCTGTAACAACCAACTGAGATAAAACATAGTTGAAGCGAATCAACATTGATCTGGAATATACAGTCCTGATCCACCCCCCCCCCCCCATTCCAGCCCCTCAAAAAAAAGTCATTTGTCTTCTGTGCCCTGTGATGTTTTGAAGACTCTGGCAAATGTGGCAGCTAAACAAACTTCTCATACAATCTGAATACTGTCTGTTCAAGAGAGGTTTCCAGTGTTTATAGCCCATAAGTAAAGAAAAAAAAAATCTGGTATTTAACCAAGAACAGTGCTCTTGAAAATGTCTCCGAACAAAGTGTTTAAGCAAAACTTTGGCTACAGCTATTTTCAATTCTTCCTTCTTCCTCTGATTTTTTGCTTTAGGGATGGGGAGGCATACAACAGAATTCTCTGATTCTGTCATTTTGTTCTTTGGCCTAAAATGAAAAAAAAAAAAAATACTTTTCAAAAATGAATGCCTAGCTGGGGACCTGTCCATACAAACTTCCTTTTTAACCTGTACAGAGGAAACCATCCCATTTTTAAGAACCCTATCTCCTGACAGAGGCCTCAGAGGAGGAACACCATCGTGCATTGTTATCAGCGTGGTGTAATTTGACTGTTGACAAAGTATCCGTGGCAGTGAGAATGAGCGCAGTTAGAAGTGTGGCGGATTGTAATCAAGAAGATGCTTAGCTGTGCAACACTGCGTCTTGAGCAGATTTGAATCAACATTGCCTTAAGGGGACACACACATACCAAAAGGGGGGAAAATCCATTAATTTTTAGAGGGAAAATTAGAGTGGCACTTGATGAAGTGAAATTTGACATGCGTTAATTGCTCTGCAGCTCTCCTAATTAGAGATTTTCAAAATCTTTTACTGCTGTCACTGTGATGGCACATTGTCTCACTGGACAAATAGTCAAATTGCAAATTGGTTTGATCAGGAAGTTTGCCTTCCGAAGGTGGGACTGCATCCTGTAGTCTGGTTCTGAAGGGCAGACAGCTGGAGAGCAACAGTCACCTTTGGGTTTACCTTGACCCTAGATTTGACAGAGAGGATTTCTATTAAAATAGTTTCATGATGAGACTGAATATAAAGGATGCAGGTGCTGATGGGACTTTCTTCAACAGATGGGAATGTTCCTGGGATACTCACTGCTGCCTCTGCTTCATAGGAAATAATTCAGGTGTTTGGGGGGGAAAGGGAAGGGGAGCCAGGGAAACGCTTCATTACATATACCTCCTCATATTTCTACTTAGCATCCTCAGGAATGGGAGAGGCAGGCATTTCTTTTTTTTTTTTTTTCAAAAGCCATGTTCCATTTTCCCCAGGCGTAAAGTCTAAGGCAGCAGTGCTCCAGGGTCCTCTTTTTGTTTCCGGTAATTACATGACAGTTGCCCCTAGGATGGCATCAAATATGATACCTTAGTCATTTCGGTCCCCCTCTTTCAACTCCCGTTGTGTGGCCCCTGAGCCCCTCTTAATTCATTAACATATTGAATTTTTTCAATTTTCTATTTTCTTGCAATAGCAATATTAATGCCGGGGTGAAAGCTTGATTGGAGCTAAATTACTTGTTACCTGCTGGCATTTATTTATATGGCATTGAATTATAAAGCTTTGCTATTGTCATGCCTTGGGCGAATTGTTTATGACACCAGTAATAGGAGTAATTGTTATTGTTGAAATTACCTGTCAGCTACCCATAGCAGTGGCCCTTGTCCCACTGACAAATAGTGACAAGGGAGAGGTATCCTCCATGCGTCCCCCTGATGGCTTCTCCTCTGATAATAAGAAGTGCAGGGCCTCTGATAATTTGCCTGTCACTGTTGAGTGCAGCTCAGAGAGAGTTGGCCAAATTGTTGTCATTCACTTTGACAAAGACAGCAAAATGCCCCCGTGCAGAAGGAGGATGATCAAAATAAATGAAATCACTTACACCTCCTTTGTTTGTTTGGTTCAAGAATTGCCTGGCTTTCTAGGAGGTTATGGAGTCAAGGTCCAGTTCCCAGGGCGTAGCTCCACGCAGGCTGGAATGAGGAGCCAGAGAGGAAAAGCCACACTCAAAGGCTTGCTATTGTGCAGTTCACATGGACTAGGAAAAAACTGTATTCCAATGGGAAACCAGGAAAATTGTAACAAGAAGTCTGAATGTGTGGCTAAGTGTATTAAAGTACACATAAAATTCACACCTTTTCTCCCCTGCTTTCTTTTTGCCTTTATTATTATTATTATTATTATTATTATTATTATTATTATTAGCAATCCAGGCCAGCATTCAAATTCAATACACTTTCAAAAGTGCAGCCCTGACTTGCCATTTGCAATTGAATCCTCACTAAAAGTTTTCTGCATTTCTGACTTTTACAGCTTTAAAAGATTATATAGTCAAATTTAGGATTATTATTTCAAATGACTACGTCCTTCCCATAAATTTCCTTTTATTTATACAGCAGCTCCACGTGTGAAGAGATAAATGAAACGTACTTCCAGGTATGAAGCGTCAGCTATCACCAGCGTACAGGAGAAGCAAAATGGTCCCGTGATTGTCAGAGCTCAAATATAAATATCTGCATTTTAAAATCCGTTGGTTGCAGCGGGTGAACCTGTCATGGGGGGTGGGAAGGGGAGGAGGGGCCACAGCAGTGGGGGATGGTGTCTGGCAGTGTCCAAGCCTGAGAGAAATGGATGCTAAGCTAATCAAACCTCTGCCCCTGTGAAAACCAGAGCCATTCTCACCTTGCCACAAAAGGCAGCATTTCAGACCAGGAAAATTGTTCTGTTTAAGGTGCCTGTGAGACCCTTTCTCATAGATCTTCTTGACAAATACTTGCTGTTATAAGAAGTCAAAAAGAAAAGGGAAAAATAACGAGGATAAATGTAAAATATTGGCTCCTTATAGGATAGTCATCAGCTGTTTATTGGTCCCGACCAGACAAGTAATGACCAACCATAGTGTTAAGTGCCAGTAACACTGCCTTGGGCCTTTCTCTCCTAACACCGGCCATTATCTGATTAAAGAACCTCCAAAGAAGTCACTATTGCATAATTTTATGGGTCTGAACAGCCCAAGTGGGCTGGCAGAAAAACTACCTACGGGGGTTGATAAAACAACAGCGAGACATGATTTTATTGACTCCACTTACACCCCGCACTCTGCAAGGGGCTCTGAGCATCTCGGCCACTGGTGGCTATAGAAGAAATCTAAAATTGGTCCAGATGAGAACTGTGTGGGTCATGAGGGGAGACCTGAAAAGTGGAATGCTCCATTTCGTGCAGCTATTCACTGGCTACCTGGTTCGAAGGAATGAACCTCACTGGTACCCGCACCTGGACCCCTTGGTAGGTTTTGTGTATTGAATGTGAATAAACAGGTTTGTAGTAGTGCTAAAATCAGACATTCAACAATATGATGACAGAGATAAAATGTGTTTCTAATCCCTAATAATCATGTCCTCTTCCAAAGGCAACTGTGTTGAATGTCCCTGATTAACAAGTGGAAGGCAGTGACATAATTAAGAGGTTATCTGCAGTAGTAAAAATGTTCAAACCTGTCTTGGAATGTGATTCCTTTAGCAGATAATTTTTAAGAATGTAGCATGTCCTTGCTTCCTCTGTCGAGACACACGTTAGTCATCCCAGGAGGGAAAATAAGCATACGTTTTTAAATGAAGATATTTAACATGTACCCCATATTTCAGCATGTTGCTATAACCTGGTCTTTTTTATGTTCCTCCTATAAAACCTAAATTAAGCCTCTTAGGAGTGGTTGTGCTGTAGATTTCGTCTAAAAACACCATACATTATAAATGGTTCCAGCGCTTGAGTACACTTTTAATATGTAATCACTAATGTGGACTCTCTTCTCTCTTACAAACCGATGTGATTTCTTCAAATGGAGCTTCATTTGAAATGTAAACTCGCAAGTAGTAATTGCTGCTGTGGCTCTATTGATGAAGTGACTGGCAGCAAATCTCTCTCCTAGTTTCTCTCTCTCTCTCTCTCTCTCTCTCTCTCTCTCTCTCTCTCTCTCAACATTTTGAAACACCCATCAGTGTCAAAGGAAACTGCACACATCTCCTTCGCTGTTCTAAATAAGGATCAGCAATGTTAAGAAAAATGTCAGAAAAAGCTCAGTGGATTAAAGGAGCATTTCTGCACCATGTCAGGGAAGATGGCAGGGCAGCCTGGTCTGCGTGGTTTTGAAAGAGATTTTTTGCACGATGCTTACTCTATAAACCAAAGGAAATCTTATTTGGAAAGATTTGATGTTGTATTTGATAATATACATCCTTTGGTTGTTTTTCTAACCCGTGTTATTCTTTAATATGCCTTCAGTGTGTGTATTTTAAAATCAGAACAATAAGACACTCTTGGTAGAATGTTTCTCAGCCCGTTTACGAGACACGTTTACATCCATTTCGGTCTCTTCCCTGCATTTTCCTTTTTTCTAAAATTCCTGGGAGGCTCACTCAGGGAAAGCAGTGAAAACACTGGGTTCTTACACATGCAAATTCACGGGACTAATCGGCCTTTTCTTGCCTTAAATAAAAATTTTACATTGCTTTAGAGCTTTCCAGAACCACCATTTCTATTAAAAGATATACGTATGGCATTTGCGTTTTATGTATGTGTTAAAAATAAATTACGTGTGAGGTTTTCAGTCTGTTTTTGTTCTATCTTCCTAAAGAATAGCCACTAATTGCAAAATAGTATATAATGATGGTAAAATATTCCACAGTATCTTAAACATGTAATTAAAAATTAACTGCTAAGGAAAAGAAACTGTTTTACAAATTCAACATGAGATGCCCCTGGAAATGGCAAGGTTAGTTTTACAGAGACAAGGTAAATCTTGGCTGATTTCAAATACAAACTTTTCCAAAACAGGTTAAAAATGAATTTAAACAAATTTGGCTCTTAACCTTTAAAGATTTCCTGCCCGGTTCTGTATATCCTTTATTACATTAATTTTTTATTTAAATTACACCATTAACTGGATATGAATTTATCAAGAATACATGTATTGATTTATAAAACAGTACCATTAATTATTATAATAGCTAGATGTAGCTGGTATTACAAAGCCATTTAAAGGTTTTTAATATAACTTGGACATACATAGATAGATAGACATTCTGGACAAGACTACAATTTAAACTGGCTACCAGCAGTTAATGAAATCCTTGATTTATATTCTAGTTTAGAGATTGATTATATTGTTGCTTTGTGAAACTATTTATATTACGCCATTTTTCAAAGGATGTCTCAATAAAAAAGCTAAATAAAATATTCAGTCAATTCCCAAAGCAGGTTTTGTTTTCTGTATTTTAAATGCTAGTGAAAATAATTGATTGTGTGTGTTCCAAGCTTTGTCATTTCCATTCTAGAGGTGGCTTTCCTGATGGGAGCCTCACTTGCATATGCACAGTTTCGCACACTTTTGATCCTCCGAGAAACAAACCCCTTCTCTTTATTTCATCATCCCCACCCCCCACCCCCAACAAGCCCATGTATATTTCACAAAACCCGCAATCAGGACACATAAGTCTTTTTGACGTCTTTTATGTTATGCATTTTTTTTTTCTTAAGGTTGTGGAAAACTGGGACTTACCCCAAAGCCGCAAAGCAGGCAATCACGAAGAGTATTTGGGTAAGAATGCAGTCTGAAGAGAAAAAAAGAAAAATGAGGAAGAATATAAGCAAATAACAGTAACACTTTCAAATTACTTTTCAAATGTTAATTAGTCAGCGAATAGATTGAAAGTTAAATTCTTTTCACACTGTACTTGGTTTGGGTCTCCTAGTCTCTTTATTTATATCACTTTTCTGTGCCTGGCAACATATGTTACCGATTTATTATAGTATTTTTACTGTTAGCAGACAAATCTAAGGCTAGCTGAGAAGGCTAGCCTCATCTGATGACTTTAACAACAACTGCAGGGCATCCTTGAGGGTGAGCCAATGGGCTCTTTTGAAGCTATAATACTATTAACCATTTTGATGCCGAAATATTCCTTATAGCACAAGTTGGCTCAGGCTTTTTGTAGGTACTTCAGGATTTACATGCACAAAAGTTAAATGTAAACAAATTGTTCTGTAAACATTTCAATAGCCTTCCAGGCATTTTGCTGCCATGTGTCTTGGGTTTCCTAAAAGCCATTTGAGTGCATCATTTTCTCTATTCCCCCTTTCTTTTACAGGACACTGGAATCTGTGGCACGCATTTATAAGCAAACAGCATCAAGCTACATTGTCACCTCCCCTTCCCCATGCCATTAACTCTCTAGAATGCTATTCAAAGGAAACAAGTATCTTTCAGGCTTTAAATGATCATGTTTCTGTCATATACGGATAGCCCAGAAAAGTAAAGTTCAAGTGAGATTCTTCTTGGTTAAAATTTTTACACTATTTTCCAAATTAGAGATGCCATGCTTTAAGGCCACCTTCATGGATATGTGATACTAGTTAAAGGTTTATGCTTTTTAATGTGTCCACATGAAGGTGTCTGCTTTTAAGTTTGTATCTGTGGTTTAAAAATATTCATTTTAACAAACTTCCATGTTTGAGCATTTGTGATTTGCATCTGTCCAAATTATGTTTTCATTTAGCATTTCTGTAAACAGTTTCGCTCTCTACTTCAAATGTTCATGTGGGGTTTACTTGCAATTTTAGGTACATTTTATAGAATTTTTTTCAGCATGCATATCCTGAAAATTTAAAAACTAAATCTCAACTATTGGAGGGCAGAATTCCTAGCCAAAAGGGCCCAGTTAGGTACCTAATTTTGATATGAGAATCAACTGACACAAAATACTTAGTCCTAGTAACACACTGGGGGTCTACTTGTCAAAAAGGTGAATTTTGAGGACTTGAAATTCACTCAGGACCCCTGTGATCCAGGAGGCACTGAAACATATTATCTAACGAACATATATAATAGCAGAGACTCCGCATATTCAAGCAAGGCTAGCACTTACCTGGCTGCAAGACATTTGCATGCAAAATTTGCCTTCAGAACAGGTGGCAAAATAACTACCATCTGTGTAACCATTCATCTGATTCTAATTTTTATTAAAACTTATCAGATCTTCATCATTTATACTGCAATATACTTTCTTCAATCTTACTATAGTAGTGACTCTAAAGACCAATTCATGCCGCCAACACAATAATAAAAATAACGAGTGAATTTTATGTGTATACCTATGAGGGGATTTTCAAAAAGTTGTTGGAAAATGCAGTTCTAAATCAAGAGTTACGCAGAGTTTTTACAATTATTGCAGTAAAATAAATTCATCTTTTGATTTAACTTTTCAACACATTTTGAAGTCCCCTCTGTTATAGTTATGCAAATATGTCCTGCTCTAATTTGATCTGAAACTTAAATGAACTCTTACTAGATATTTAATATATTTAATAAACACTCAAGTGACTCACTGCTAGTCCTGTTATTCCCTGAACACACCCATCCTAAGTGCACTGATTGGGACAAGTTCTTAATTGTTCATCTTCTTGAAGAATGAAAGTAAACAGTGATATTGGAGAGCCCAGATTTTTATCAAAAGCAAAGTATACTTTTGAACCAATATTGACTATTTAGCAGTGTTTGATTCCCCTATTTAGAAACTATCAACTGTATGCGTAGAACTCCGACCTCTAATAGATCCGACCCTGCACTCCGTGATAATTAGGCTGGCAATGCACTTGAGAAAGGTGCTTCCCCCAAACCTATACCACCACTCAGTCCCTCAAAACAGGTGTCTTGCTGAGATCTGAAAGATACAGGTTGCTCTGGCTTCTGGCTCCAGCTCTGTCGTTGTTATTCTTCAATATATCTACATGATCTACACTGTCCCTTTTCCAAACCACTCAAAGCCTTGGCAGGAATCGCCACTCTCCCTGTGGTTCCTTCACCTCTACCCCGACCTCCACGGCCCACTCCCCGTTTTCTGTTTTGTCCATCACCTTGGCTTCTTTCCCCCCCACCTGGCCCCCTGATTCTGACCTGCACTTTTTCTGGATCAGACGCAGGCAGGTTGAGAGGTAATGAGAACCAGATGGACAGAGTGCAGAAATTGCCCAAATGGGTATGAGAATGTGGGGAGCTGTCAGGCATGGAGAGAAGCTGGAATTTTTCAGCAATAAAATGGGATTTATCGCCACTCTACCACAGTCATTGCCGACAACCGTTTACCTTGACAGAAACCCCATTCCAATAGGCCACGCCGATGCAGATTCTTTTTTCCCAAAGAGTGATGATTGGTATTTGTTCTAAGACTCAAATGGCCTGCACTAAAGGTGAAGCATTAGGCCAAAGTCCTGTATTCCCCACTGAGGCAAATGAACCTGCTAAAATAAGTTCCTTCCACAATGGCTGTGTAATTGAAACCAGAAAGTGAGAGAATTTGATGAATTGCTTGACCCTGAAGGAATGTTAAGGTCATAAATTTTCATTGCATTTTTTTCTTTCTTTTTTATTTTTATATATTGATTATATTTAGTATTTGCCTCAAAATTCAACAAGCTTACAGATCATTGGTTCTGGCCCCAAGGGAAAGCACAGTAAATCATCCATTAAGAGGGCAGGGGGCACACGCCCCTGTCTTCCAGAGAGGCATGCCGGCTCCTCCAGACTCCAAGATGTGTCTCACATCTCAGAATTATTCCAACTTAGCACACAATTTGTCCTGGCACGGATAAAGTCAAGTCTACAGGGAAGATTTTTTTTTTCTCAGAAAGGTGCTGCTGTACCTCAGTCATTTAAGGATGATGAACTGTTCAGCGGCTGGTAATCCATTTGCAGCAATCACACCTACATGCCTCCCTCCACAATCTAAAAATAAGAACAATTGCATTGGAGCTACAGAGATGATCCGGATTTTTCAGGCAAACTGAAAGCTTGCCTGTAGGTATGGCCATGAGCATCCCTGCTTCCGAATTCTAGTTTTGGCCACTCTGCTTTGAAATTATCCAAACTTAGGGTTGCTGGTTTTTTTTTTTTTAATCTGGATTGTCTTAATATGGAAATAGAACATAGCTCATAAAAACGGTCCAAGTCACAAAATGCACTAAAATTCTAACGTTGTCTCATGGTTACAAATTTCTACATATCTTGTAATTAGGTTTTACTTGTTTTCCTAAAATGTGAATGAACTAAAGCTTGCCAGCATCTGAATTTAGCTGTATAGCCTACAAAGTTAGAAATTACAAAGACCTTTATCCTCGCAAAAGGAAGCAGGCTAAATAATTTCTTTGCTAGTCAAAATGTCTTGACCTTAACAGTCTTAAAGAACAACACGGTTGCTTTGTATTGGTTGACTAGAACTGGTCAATAAGATTAGAGGCACTTGATCCCTACTGTATCTCTTGCATGTTCGAATTTTCAGAATGCAGAACACTCAGAATGGAATATGGGATAGAATTGCTGATCGACCCACAGACAATTTCTCTAATTCAAGAAAGATTTCTGTAATTTTGTTTTTCAGCTACTAATTCTCAGATATTGAGACCAATACTAGTGATAGGACAGTAGGTCTTAAATAAGCAGACGAGTTTTTCTCAAGACCGTTTGGACTGCAGAAGAAGAATATTTATGCTGCATTCCATAAAATTTTATTAGTACGAGTGAAATCAAATAATTTCTAGCCTGATATCCCACTCTCTTTTTTTCACAAGTAATTAGTGATTGATGTCTGCCAAAAACACTTCTACCTCAAAAAAAAATTCTGTCACATAAGAGAGTAGGAAAAATAAAGCCCAAATGTTTGTTAATCCAAAATACCAAGCTAAAGAATTTTTGAGTGACACAAAGTAGTTAGTAACACTGAAGCTGTTAAAAATCTTCAAATCAGGCATGAAATACAAGGCAAGATAATAATTTTCATGTGTTATGGCTTATATGTTTACAAAAATTCTAATAAAAAGTCAACAGCAATATATCTTCATCTTGCACAGGGGCACCCATAATAAGCATATGAGATACCTTTCTTACTAGTGAGGCTTGCAGTGTTAAAAGATAACTTCCTTCCTCTGCACTCAAAAATTTTGTTGCAAGGCTGTTTGAAACAACAAAAAATAAATGGCTATATGCATATGCATATATATGTATACATGTAAAGGTATAAATAAAATATGAACAGAAAATGGATTCAATCACTAATATTTTTGCAAACTAATGTTCAGCTGATGCAACTCAATTTTATTTTGCATCACATTAGTGTCATAATGGTAATGACTAGCTTTTATTCACTAACAGTTTGAGTCAGCACTTTAAGACGTTTTCAAATTAGGTCATACTGCACATTTGTGGCTGATACAAAGGTTGATTAAGAGAGCTGCACAATTGTAAAGTGATGTGGTGTGAGTTGAATTAAGTTCTGTCTGATAGTTACGGGAAATGGGAGCCACTATAACTAAGCAGAAATAATGTATGGGCTAGAGGGGGAGAATCTATTTCCACAGAGTGCTTGAAGTAATACTCATTTACAATTTAGCAAAGGCCTCTATCTGTTATGGAAGAATTCTATCAGGGGGCCTGGTAACAAGCAATGAATTGCAAAAAGGACACCGGAGACCTGGTCTCCAGTTCAGTTTCAGAAAAAGTCAGTCTCTGCCTTTATGTCCCCTTTGATCTTGTCAATAAAGACATTTCTGATTTCATTCTAGACAGTTTACTGCTTCTCTGAAACCAAAGTGTCACATCCAAAACATTTGTCTATACTGCAACAATTCTAAAACAAAGCTAAATTGCTATGCCAGCTAGATCTGGAAGAATAAGATCTGTTTAACCTAGCATTGTCATGGCAATATCTATAGGCTTATCTAGGATTTGAAGATAAGGAATTTTTGTTTAATTTGCCTAGTACTTCGGATAAATTCTAAAGAATGGCTCCTAGAGGCAAGAGTAATTTGTAATTGATTTTAAAGAGAACAAATCAAAAGACAAAATTCTTAACTGTTTTTTTTCTCAAAACTAGCAGTTATTAACATGCATTTAATTATACTGCTGTCTCCATAGAATGAAAGAATCTCAGATTTTCATTTATATCTCTATATAAATACAAAACAATTGATGATGCATAGATAACAAATGACTTTGAAAGCCAACAAAGTTGTAGAAAAATTCAGTGTATGGCAATGAGCTGAAAAGTCCCTTGGATTCACAGTTTTAGTGCAGAGGATGAGAGAGGGGTTTTCCATAACTTCCTTTGCACACGCATACTGCCTGCTTTCTTCACACTGGCATGCTGAAATCTATACTTTTTAAGCGAGCAAATCATCTTCTATTTCATACACTGGATGTGTTTGGTAAATTTCAACATCCATACAGTTTCAATGCCCCCAATGTGCATTCCTGTATTCCTACTTTGCCCACTGGCTGGTAACTGTGTGCTCCACCTGGTCCCCAGACCAGATCCTTCTGGTTTCTTTGTAATTTCTTTCAAATTCCATCTGAGTTTCAGTTTGGCTGAACTCGTTTCCCGGGATAAGAATAACTAGGGAAAGTAGGAGCAAGGGCTACACTCAAAAAGAAATGTACATGTTGATTTAAAAAATAATAATATATGTGCTAAACTAGAAAAGTGATCATGTAATAGCTATAATTATTTTAATATGTATAAGTATCTTCATATCTCCATCACCATAATTATGATTTTCACAAGAATGAAATGAAAGCAGCCTTCATGTCTTGGAAAGAAGATAAATATGAGCACTTTGGAAAGAGAGGGCAGGAAAGAAGGAACGGGAAAGAAGCCGAGAAAGAACATGGAACAGAGATCCACCTCGGCTCACTCACTCTGCTTCAAAAAAGATCTCCTCTTCAACCATCCATCCCTGCCGACTGAGTTCTGTCCCTCCACTGAAAAAGACCACAGCTATGAACATTACGATCTATAAAACAGCTGCCTTCAACTTTGCTGCCCTTGGCTTTCTGTTCCTACATGTCGGCAGTAAGCTATCACTGAAGTTGGATAACCCCAACCCCTTTCGCTGCAGATGAACTGTAGAGGTCATTCCACCCACATTCGATTACTTATCACAAAAGCAATGGTCATGAGTATCTTCCAATGGGGCATCCAATGACCCAGATTAAAACACAAATCCCTGGGTTCCCAGTCTGCCAATTAATATCAAAGGCAAGAGTGGCATTGCATCTCCAGCCCATACATCCTCATTTTGAACAAACCCCTGGTATTTGCAATCACTTAATTTACATTTTCAAAAGGTCACCTCTGGTGCTAGCTGTAATGAATTGTATATTTTATTTATTTTGAAGTAAGCTAATTTCCCTATCCAGGGAGAGGCACCTTTCCAGACCTTACAATAGCATAAGTCTGAACCAGCCATAAAAGCACAATGAATAGGTAAAAGTATTTTTGGTGTTTTGCTAAGCAATTAAGAGAATACTTGATTTCCTCAACATTTTAATTTAGTAGATGAGAATAGCATCTAATGAGCTATGTTTATTAATAGTGGCTTTTTTATTATTATTTTACAGAATGGATATGGCAACATTACGAGGGTACAACACGACTTCTGATGATCTGGCATGCAGTGATTAAATAAGGTTAATTCTCATTTTGTATGCTAATAGGATATTTATAATCTCTACAGCATATCCAATTTAATGATTTTATTCTGTTGTTCAGAAAGTATTTCTTATTAGTGAAAGAGAATATCCTTACATTCCCCACAGATGCTAGTTTAATTGGGCTTGAGAGCATTGTGGATAATTAGTCCACTTCTCTAATATTTCATCTATAATTACACAATGAACACTGTACTTAAATTTCATAAAATTGGTGGGTTCAAAAAAAAGACGTCCAAAAAAGCGAGCATTCCATTTTCAAGGTTTCCCTAGCACTAGGGGGAGCCCAGTGGAAACAGGGCTCGGGCCGGACTGAGCTCCTTGAGTGCTGAGCAGGTGTCCAAAGGCTCTGCAGCTCAAAAGCAAAACTGATGCTGCCCTCCAGCTCCACTCCACAGTGTTAGTGGCAGAGCAGTCTGGACCTGGCTTAGTTGTCACTGGAAGAGTAGGGGGAAAGTGCTCATGCTGTATCCCAAAGCCCTGGCAAGAGTCAACTGTTCAAGATGGTATTTGGAATGGCAAAACTGTTTAGTTTGAGGTTTGGCTTTTCCAGCTTCCCTTGGCATTTAGGGCTCTCTCAGGCAAACTCATTCCAGACAACAGCCTGTAAAGTTTTATCCTGGGAACCGATTTTTAATTTTGTAGGGAATGTGAGGAAGAAGCGAAAGAGGAAAAAGAAAAAAAAAACTAACAATTTTGAGGGTTCCTCTATTGATTTAAGTAAATTAGTGGGACCTCTTAGTGTGTGTGTGTGTGTATTACTCATCATAGTTCAAATGAGGCTACAGGATTTTACACAATATTCCAAAGATGAAAGAGAAATGGATCAAGAGATTTGAGCAGAGGTTTTCCAAGATCCATAGGAACACTAACAGCGCTATCCAGCCTGGGGAGTAGCCAGTGTCAACAACATATTCCTGTGATCCCTTCCTTATGAATTTTCCTGTGTATCCTTAAAATGTCCATCTGGTAAAGCCTTTATAGTTCAGCATTTCAACTCCCAACATATTTGTCAAATTTCTATTGAGAAACAAACCAATTGCCAAAGTGACTACTAAGACTCAACAACTACTCACTGGTCAACAGACAAATGAAGGCATTAAACACAGTAAAGTGCACATGCTGGGACCTGTGAAGAGATCCAACTACTGCCCAAAGCACCTCCAAGCAGGCTGCAAGTCGGAGGCTGGATATCCCTGCCTATCGCCTGTGCCTTAGCCAAGTGTTCTCTGCAGAGTCCTTGTTGAAGGTCAATGGCCATGTGCTTTACAGGGCTAAGCCCCCTGAAACACAAAATGATCTGGGCAAGGACAAGAGCAAAGCTGAGCACAAACAGGCATGTGACCTGAACAGCCCCTTCTCGACACTCTTGAGACTTTTGTGTGAAGGTAAAATTCCAAACAAACCCCTGTGTGAATACAATAGGAGGAACTGATACTCATTTCGGTTTCGAAATCCAGAGACGCTATACTTAGGAACATCAACTAGGAAAATGACTAGCATGTTAAGGATAAACACTCGAGCAAATTCAAAATATTTTAGCTGTGTCAATTAACAAAGCGATACAAGTACTTGGAACACGGAGGCTGCCCTCCTTCTCAAAAGCTTGAAGTTGTTTTTGTGGATAATGTGTCATTTGCTCTATCTGTGTGGCCCATGGGCAGCAGAGTGTGGCACAAATAGGAGGTCAGTCTCCTTCAAGCATCCTGTTTTGTTTTGTTTTTTTACAGGCAAAATGTTGCTTGTACAAGGGTAGAAGGTTTTGTTCAGCAAAGCTCTGCAGTGCTCTACCTGAATAGCATGGATTGTCTGTATTCAAGCTGTTGTCGAAGGAATCACAGTCTCTATAGCCAGTTCAGCTATTTCTAAAACATTTTTTTCTAATGTCCTTACATCCCTTACAATATTCTTCCTTGACACCAGCTAACATCAACAGCATCAGTTGTTCTGGCTTGGGAACAACGCCACCTATAGCCTTGAACCTTAGACACAAGTGACTTTTCAAAGCTTAGCATCTCATCTTCTTGCTCTCCATTTTCAGCCCTATCACTTGCCTGTTAAAATTCATGGTTCGGTTAAAAGAGATTTGCATTTGGCCCTTCCAAATGAAGATTTTATAAGTTGATTTTTTTTCTTCCTGACCAGAACTCATAATGCTTGGAAAGGGAAAGGCCAAGGGGAAATTATTGCTATTTTAGACAGCAGCATAAATTTTCTTCCTATTTTTAACCTAGCTTTTAATTTAATAAGTTTTATGACCCTTATATTAAGTACATATGTTTTACAAGACATTGTGTCCCTTGAGTCACCCTGAATTTGCTCTACTGTATCAGAGTTAAATGAATGAATACTGTGTTTCTGATTTGAGTTCACCCTGTATTTGATCCTTGTAATACGTGTGGTAAACCTTCATAAAAACAAAGAGTAACAACACAACTCAAAATCACCTGAAGGCTAGTATATGCTATCATAAACAGAATGAAAGAAAGCACCTCTTTACAATACTTAAAATGTTACATTTGTCTACTACTTGTTCTGGTAATAAATAATCAAGGGCATCAAAAATACTAGGACTTGTCACTGGTTTTCAAAATGGGCAACTAAGCATAAGAACTCCTTTGTGTTCTCATCCTACTAGCCAATGGAAAGATAGATTTCCCTTTGAAGTAAAGCCTTAAAGTAGACAGCGACTGCTCTTTGGAGGTCTAAACGGACACACAAACTTACTTTCATTTGCTTGTTTTCATTATATTTGCAAAGAAGGGAGGCAGAGAGACATCAACGGAGAGAAATGCTCTACTTGCTGGTTCTCTCCCCAAGTGCCCGCAAGAGTGGTGACTGGGTCAAGAAAGAAAAGCAGTCGAGCACAGCTGGGATCCTTGCATGTGGATGGCAGGGATCTAAGAACTCGGCTTAGACACCTGCTGCCTTCTGGGATGCACTTTAGCAGGAAGCTGGAATCAGGGTTCGAACTGGAATTCAAGCCCAAGCATTCCAGTACAGCATAAAAGCAACACAAACGGCACCTAATACTACATCCAACACCTCTCCCTTGACAAAAATTTTCTTATACAGCATGTTCTATCATCATATACTCGTGATCATTTAAAAATGAGTTTGGTGTTTTTTTAATCCTGAAAGATTGATTATTTAATTACCTTTATGAGTATTTAAGATGTTGAGTTCATAGTAGAATAAAGAAAATCACCTACAGTGACTGGTATAAAAAGGGGTTTCCTTTGGTTCCCATGTCCAGGTGTGGAGTAGGGTGAATGCAAGCAGAAACACTATTTGGCTAAAGGTTATAAGCCAAAATACTCCAAAGACATGGCAACCCTGAACTGATGACAGGTTTTTGTTTTTAATAGCAGCTTCTTACATCATAATAGAATCTAGGAACTACTAATTAGCAGAATATTTAACCAGAAAATCCATAGGATGTGGTAAATTTTGTTTTAGAATATACATATGGTAGGTTTCAATTCTGACTTTGAAAATGGCTGCCCTATGCACCACCAGTGTTCAGTGAATCGGTGGGCCACTGAGAGTGAATTTTAGGTCAGTGGATTAGGAGTGGCTCAAAATCAAGTTGCACAAGTTAGCTTTTATGCCACAATGTCAGATCAGGTGACAGACTGTACGGTTCTGGACATTTAAGTTTATGAACATACACAATTCAATTCAAGAAGCCATTAATTTCTTCCCCCATTCATTTTGTTTGCTTTTTTTCCCTACTTCAATGACTTTGAAGGACATGACCTTGAGGTATAACTGGTTATTCAGTAGAACCTCCCTCAAAGATCTACATGAGAATTGATGTTTATTTCACAACCATGTGTAGACTCCAAAATTGATACATTGCCCTGTAATCTTACAGTGAGAGGAAACTATCCATTATTTTCAAAAGAAAAAAGAAGTCTCAGTCATTCTATATTCTATCTGAAGAATGAGTAGCTAAGATATTAAACCTGTTTGAAGAAATCTATTTAAACATTTGGCACCTGTAGATTATTTGCATTTAAGCAGGTTTTTGTTTGGCTTTCAGAAGAATATGAGAGCACTGAATATCTAGAAACTCATGGTCAGCCCCAGCTAGGTCACAGCCACACTGCTGAGAAACACAGGTTAGGATGGAATGTTGGCATTAGGCTCCACAAAAACAAGGGCTGGCCATTTTAACCCGTCATAGAGAACTCCTGGTCACCTCCCAAGGGGCAAATTGATGTCAAGTTCTGCTGTCTGTCAGGATTAAGTGCCTGTTTGCTTTTTCACTAGCATGTGGTTTGAGAACAAAGCAGCTCAAATCTCCCCAGTCCCTAACAAAGCATCTCAAATTGCTGAGTAAAATTCCTTAATCCTCCATCTTAATCTGAAAACACCAGCAGCACATGGTAGAATACTGTGGGCCATTTTTTGTAAGGCTCTCCACTCCACCTACCCCCACCTTTCCCACCCTGGACCACCTACCCCTCAACACTTCCATTAACATGTGCAGTAAATGATTCTTCCACAGACTATTACCAGACAGCAAATTCAGACAACTCCACTCAAGATAATTCTGGCTCTGGTCATTGTCCTTCCTTATCAAACTTAAACAATCAAGGGAAACAATAGAGAGCTATTAAACAATGGGCTTAGTTGAGCACCTTCACTTATCCTTGAAGGTCATTTGCATACAAAAAGTATTACTCTCTTAAACTTTGACAGGCTTTCACTTCTTGTTTACAGTATTTGTCAACTTTCAACCGGAAGCCAATGGTTATAAATTTTACATTTAAATTTATGAATGTGTTCACTGAGTTAAGTAAAAGAAGGCCAAACTGATATTGATAATTAAAATTATGAAACCATTTTTTTATCACCCAGCAAGAAACTGAACATGCACATATGCACTCTACAGTAAGGATTTCATTCACTACTTGTTATCTTTCCAGACTTATCCATTGACTGAAATTAAAGAACTGTAACATTTTGCTACCTTAACTCACAAAATGTTGAATTCCCCCAAAACTCACCTCTTAGAATCATTCTTTTACAATTTCAACATTTTACTAACAATAGTTTTCTTTACCAGCTTTAGTCAAAAATCATATCGGTAGAATTTTCTTGGAGGGATTTTGGCAAATTAAGTTCTAATTCAGGGAAACTGAAACTCATGGCTGTTACCTTTTTTCCTATTTTTCTTTAGTAAGATTGGGTAAGACTCATTTATTGAAATAAATAATCAAAATCAAAAAAACTCTTCTCCTTCACTCTAAAAACACCATTCAGTGAAATACTAAGTTAAACATTAACCTAGCAAACTCTAATTTTTCTACTCTTTTGCAATCCCCCTCACCCCCAGCCACCTAAAGCAAGTGAAGAATAAAGCACCATTCCCTAGTATTCTTTGACCCTTTCGTGCTATCTATCTGAAAAATGGGAATAAAGCTTCCTAGAGAGAAAAAAAAATACATGGAAGAACTAACACACCCAACACCCAGGAAGACAGCGTCTGTGCTATATTTACTATCCTTTCCCCCATTTTTCTTCTTGATATGTTTGCTTTCTGCATAGTTGGGTGAAAGAACCAAGGAATTAGACATGCCTTCAAACACCTGAAATGAGAATCTTCATCAGCAGCCACCTCTCTGAACATTCTAAATCCCCACAGAAAAACATAAAGTGCTCAGAGTTCAAATCAAAACATCACCTTGTTCTCAGTAAATGCACTCATTCTTGTAAAATTCCTAGTTAAAAAACAAGAAAAGTCCTTCCATCCTACTTCAGAAATCATTATCGTTTATAAAAGGAGGAGTTTTCAATATTAAGGAAGTAGAAAACTTGAGCAGCTGCTGTGGTTTCCTTCCTAGCTTAAGGAAGCCTGCACTTGTCTACTCCAAGCCCAAACTGGGAGGCAAGAGCCCAAGACGACCCAACCAAGCAGTGCTTCCAGAGAGGTTTCTTCATGTAACCAGAAAAGCACAGCCTAAAGCCAAAAACTCCGTCTGAATTCAGTTCTTCTCTCCCTATCGTGTGACCTTGGGAAAACCTGCAAATTATGATCATGTCACATGATTATAGATGAGCTACCAGTTTATAAATACAATGCTGCTTCATGTTGGCAAATGGCTTGTCAACAGTTGGGTTTTAAAAATCTACACTGATCCATTAATTTGAAAAATATGTTTATTTCTTTTCTTGAGATTTATTTCTTGAGAGATAGATTCAGACAGATAAGGAGAGACAGAGATAAAGAAAAAGATCTTCCATTCACTTGATCACTCCCCAAATGACCGCAATGGCTGGGTCTGAGCAGATCCAAAGTCAGAAGGCAGAAGACAGGAGCCAGGATCCTCTTCTAGGTGTCCCACACGGAAACAGGGGCCCAAGACCTTGAACCATCCTCCACTGCCACAAGCAGGGAGCTGGATGAGAATTGCAGCAGCAGGGACATGAAGCGGAGCCCAAATGGGATGCCCATGCTGCAAGACGGATGCTTACCCTGTGGAGCCACCATGCTGCTTTCCACATCCCTACCCCAAAATAAGTCTTTTTTCTACACATTAAAGCAAGACTGACTTTATGTACTAAGTTAATAGCATAGGAAATAAGAAATAACATAGTCCAATATTAGGCAAAAACTAAAATGTCAAAAATAACATGTTCCAACATTATGCAAAACCAAAATGTCAATAAAAGAGGAATAAATGAAAAATACTTAGGTGCTAGAAAGATTTGGAAAAGGAATTGGTACATTTTATGTTTTAATAGCGTACCTTAATCACAATCAGCAGCTCTTTGCAAGCTCTTGATTATTCACAGCAAGTTATTTTGTTAAATAATATGTTGGTTGTTTAGGCTATATCTACCTTGGCAAATATTTATTACTAGAAGCTGGACTTGTGCAAATAAATACCATGTTTTGGAACATTTTAACAAGCTGAGTTGAGATTGCAAAACAAATATTTTTAGCAGTATTTTTTTAAAAAACCACCACAAATGCGTATTTTAAATATTAAATAAAATATGCTCCTGGGTGAGTGTGTTCTGGAAGTTTCTACAAACTTTTTTTTTTTACAAGCTTGCTCACATACCCTTCCAGCTGTCATTTAAACCAGCATTCCTAGCTGCCCCACTGAAATAGTCTTAAAAATGTTTTCCTTCATTCAACCTTTCAACAAGCATTTGTTTTATTTATTTTATTGACTACCTATCTGTGCTAAGCCCAGGGCTAGCTGCTATTCTACAGCAGCAAACAAAATCGAAATGATCCAGAGTCCAAGGCATATGACTGGCAAATATTCCCTGCTGGCTCACACATACTCACATGAAAACAGTGAGAAACATTCTCCAGCCATGTAGCCTAGAGAAGTCTTCCCAGCTTCTCCACAAATATGGGTTAAATATGCACACCATTATCACCAAGTCATTACATGGTAAAACTTAAACTTACTCCATTTTGCTTTTCAATTATACCTCATTAGAGTTGGGAGAGGAGAATAGGGGTGATTCTCCTCTCCCAGCTTAGAATAAGTGGCTCAGTCACCTGATTGAGAAGTAATTAAGACTCAAGGAATCTCAGTAGCATCTGTAGATTTGATTCTTTAGAATCGCAACAATCCCCAAAGCTGAGCCTAAGTGAAAACAGGTGAGTCCTTTTGTATTGCTCACTTTCATGAAAAAGAGAGAAAGATACAGAAAGCCCAGAGCACAATAGGAGTTCCATGTGTTGTGGATTCTGGTATCCTATGAAAGTCTCCTGAAAGATAATTTTTAAAATGCATATGTACTGGGCCTGCATTTTACCCTAGTAGGTAAAGTCTTCACCGTGCATGTGCCAGGATCCCATTTGGGCACAGTTCATATCCTGTCTGCTCCACTTCCCATCCAGATCCTTACTTGTGGTCTGGAAAAGCAGTCAAGGGCAGCCCACAGCCTTGAGACCTTGCACCCACATGGGAGACCTGGAAGCTCCTGGGTCCTGGCTCCAGATCAGATCAGCTCCAGCCCTTATGGCCACTTAAGGATGGAAGATCTTTCTGTGTCTCCTTCTTTAAGTGAATCTGACTTTCCAATAAAAATAAACAAAACTTAAAAAAAAAAAAAGATGCATATGCACTACTGGGACACATCAAAGCTGTTTGAAATGTTTAGCAGAAACTAAAAACTGAGAAAAAGCCTGCAAATCCATCAATCGACTATTAGTTAAGTAGCTAATAAAACTATTCTACATATGGGCCTGGCACGTGTCCCAGATGCTCCACTTTTCTTCTGGGTCACTAAGTTGGGAAAACACTGATGACTCTGGCCATTGTGGCCATTTGGGGAGTGAAACAGCAGACGGAAGATCTTTCTCTCTATCTCCTTCTCTCTGTGGATTTGCCTTTCCAATTAAAAAAAACAAAAAACAAAAACAAAAAAACAACTCTTCTATGTGTGCTGTTGTTGGCATTAATGCCATGATCTTAATTATCAAATGCAGGCTACAAAACCTTATGCACAGTATGATTTCTTTTGGGGACACATGTCTATTTTGCAGAAACAGAAGTATGAGAAATAACACCAAAATAGTTCATCATGGTTATTAGCTGCATAGCTTTCAATTTCATTGTTTTTATTTTCCAACCAACTTTATTTCTACAAGCTCAGCAGTTACAAGATCAGGCAGATCATAGCTAAACTGCCTGTTCTAAACTTTGATGTCCTAAAAGAGAAGGTATTTTCATTTCTATCTGTTTGCCTCATTACACAGAAATCTGCATACAACTGCAAGTCAACAAGTCAATGAGCATACAAATACATGCACTATTATGTAGATAATATGCATAAATACATTTCTTATATGTAAGAAAATTAGAAATTATGATGATGATCATTAGTAATAATCTCCCAGGTCTGATTAAAAAAAATTACTGTATCAATAACTCTCAAATTTCAAGGAGCACAGAAATCTTATTAAAGTATCAATTGCTGTGCTGACCTCCAAAGCATCAGATTCATCAGGGTTGGGCTGGGGCCTGGGACTCACTTGGCTTTTCTGCCACATTGCTGAGCGGTGCAGATACTGCTGCTCAGGAACAACTTCGAGAATTGGCGACCATGAACACTATTAAAGGATGAAAGGCTGCGGGGTGGTTGGACACTGCTCTGTTCAGGTGTAGAATTCTGCTCTGGGACTATGGCAAGCAGCTGCTCCTTCTCCTCACCAGAGGAAAGAGAGGAAATGGAATGAGCAGCAGAATGATTTAGAAGAAACATCCTTACCTAAATGGTCTTACACATTGGGACGGGCTGAGAAGGTTACCAAGAGGGAATTTTTGGTATCTGCCTTTTTGGAGGTTTCTAAGAATTCCAAGGTCAAAATTAACTGAAGGAAAAGAAAAAAGAGATAAAATGTCAGAGGTACAATTTTTTTCCATAGGGACCCAAATCCATTGCACTACTTTTTAGTGAGTGGAGAGAACAAAATATTTCATCCTTTTTTTCTCCATCACAAGGTTAAGGAATTTCTCCCTCTGTTTTTCTCTCACTTTAAGGAGAGTGTTTCAGACTCACATTGGGTCAATATAACCTTATTTATATATTTTTCTCAAAGCAGAAGAAATTAACCAGAGTTTCCTGTCTTCTGAATTTCTGTTCCCTTGTTATAAAGGTCAATAGATTTATATTTATCTTCTTTAACAAAAAGTCCAGACAGGAACCCGGAGGTTGCTTACCAAAAGCTTGCTTTTGAACACGAGTCCAGAACACTCAGAGAAAATGCGGGGAAATGAAAGCATTTACACAGCCAAGAAGATAATTTTTTGGCAGATTAAACTCTTCATTCTCAATGGAATCAATAATTGACTACTTTTCTTTATGCACTAATTACCTGAACTTTCTTATGGTTCCCATTGTGTAGTTTGGAAATAAGACACATCTCTCCTTGCTGTAAGAGCTTCCCTGGGCTGCTGTTGAGAGATTTGGGTCCCAGTCCCACCCACTGCTTGCTTATGCAGCCTTCATCAAACAATTCAATCTCTTCTGTGAGGTGGAGCCCACCACATCTACTTCCCTGGCCCACCTTGGTGACTAAATGAGATACAATGTGAGAAGCATCTGAGCCAGTGCCTGCCTCACTGAAGGCATTCAACAAACACAAGGTATTTTCTCCCTTCAAGACCCTGCCCAGGGGAAAAAAGCTCTGGACAGAAGCTATGTGACAGACAGCTCTGAAGTCTAATGCAACACCTGATACAAAGAAAATCTTGTATTTGAATTGGTAGATTTTGTCCTCAGCTCTGCTCTCAGGTCACCACAGCTCTGCCTCAGTGAGGGAGTACTTCCGCACTTCCGGTGACCAAGGAACTGACACATAGATAACTCAAATTATTTGGGAAACAACTACACAGTTAAATTTCTTTGGAGCACATTATTTCCTTTCGTATGTGACGTTACAATACAGAAATATCTTTGGAATCAGGACTGATGTTTAAATTTCTCAAATGTATTTTTAAAAGGAAATATTAAGTCCCAACTATTTGCAAATTGAGGATTATTCCAATTATAACCAAAAAAAAATAAAACAAATAACTATAACATGGAAATAATATATAATTATTACAAAGAATCAATGAGGGTTAAATTGAATATGCATGTAAAATACTTAGAGTTTACAGTATGCAGTTATCTAATTATTGCTATTACAGTGATGGTTTTGAATATTTGATGGTGAAATTCTTCAGATCTAAAATTTATTGCTCAGAAGTGATCTGGTCTCAGGAAAAGCTTGCCTTGTTCTTTTTTTTTTCAAAGATTTATTTATTTTTATTACAAAGTCAGATATACAGAGAGGAGGAGAGACAGAGAGGAAGATCATCTGTCCGATGATTCACTCCCTAAGTGACCGCAACAGCCAGTGCTGCGCCGATCCGAAGCTGGGAACCTGGAACCTCTTCCAGGTCTCCCACGCGGGTGCAGGGTCCCAAGGCTTTGGGCCGTCCTCGACTGCTTTCCCAGGCCAAAAGCAGGGAGCTGGATGGGAAGTGGAGCTGCCGGGATTAGAACCAGCGCCCATATGGAATCCTCGGGCGTTCAAGGTGAGGACTTTTAGCCACTAGGCCACACCGCAGGGCCCAAGCTTGGCTTATTCTTTCATCATATACATACTACATTCAGAGACTGATAACCTTAGGGCCTGTGAAACCACCTCCACAACAAACTCCTACTTGTGCCACAACTTCACTCTTTATTAATTTCTGGGAGTAAGCGTTCATGGGAAACCTCTCAGTATATGTTTTTATATATTTATATATTCCATACCTTCCCTCCCAGCCCATTCCTGTGAAACATGCACACACAGTCCTCATCATTTAGAACTAAACTAAACCCAAGAGATCTTCTGATCTGTTTCTTTTGCTTTGTGGTGAGAAAACTGAGATTCAGAAATGCTAAGTAATGTTTCAGAGCCCTAAGCCAGCACTGTCAAATCAAAAACTCATGTCACCTCCTTACTGCCCCAGAAAGCATAGAGCTAAAAGAAGCACCAACAGATTTGGGATATTTACTACATAGAAAATATAATTTACATTTGTATCTTCAAGGAATTCTTATATTTACAAAGGACAAAAACCAATATTAAGAAACTTCAGCAGAACAGGTTTAGGTTGGCTTATATAACAAAAGCTCCAGGTACAGAAATTCAGATCTACCTTCCCTACAGAGCTGCCCTACAATGGTGAAAGGAGTGTGACCCTGTCCTACTGAATATGACACCAACTCACAGCAGCATGGCTAAACAGAAGTTTGGGGTTTTCTCATAGAGCAAGACTTATGAATGTGAGTACAAAAAGGTTAGTTCACAACTTGTACCAGTCATCATGACCCAAGGACCTCTCAGATCCTACTCCACAGGCTTAGCATTCTGAAGATCGGCATGTGGGAGAAAAAGGGAGAGAAGGGCAAACAAAACTAAAGCCACTTGGATCCCTTTTTTTTTTTTTTAGTTCAATAATAACTTCTTCATAAATAGGCTTCTAATTCTAATAAATTGGCCAGAAATTAACATGGCCACATTTGGCACCAACGGAATGTGAGAAGATGGATATTTTAAAATGGGAACACTGTTGCTCCCCCTGAAAAGTGGTATTTGATTCCTATGGAAAAGGAGAAAATTAGCATTGTGTGGGCAACCTGCCTGCCCTAAGCACAATGATTATTTCAGCTAGACAAATCCTGTTAGGAGCTGTAAATTGGCTCCCTTGATCCCCATGTTCACCTCTTTGTACAGGTTAGTGATGTATTATACTTCATAACCCCCACTAGACGTGGAGACTATTCCCAACATATAGAAGAGACACAACTGACAGACACAGAAATAGGGTACTTAGTAAGCTAAATAACAGATACGACATAAAATTCCATGAAGGATAACTGTAATCCAAGAATATGCTCAGTACTTCTGAAGTATACCGAGGTCCACAATATAAACCAAAGCCATGGGATATCTTATGGAAAAGGTTTATTCCTATATGAAGTATGTGAGATTGCATATCCATTTGTCAGGCGCATTTTATAGCCTATGGGTGAGTAATAGGCTAAGGCTAGGTATCTGATGCTTCATTCAGCAATATTATCTTCAATCATGTTAATTAAATTAATATTACCTGTGTTAATGAAAACCACAGAAACCTATTTTGGTTTCTATCAGCACATACATCTTGATAATTTAGTCTTGTCATACTTGCGTGCCTCTCAGTAGAGGATTCAATGCTCATATCAAGGTAATTTTAAGCATTTCCTACACAAAACTAACAAAGAAAATGACTTGTGAAGTAAATTTCATTTCAGGTGAGCAGCAAATCAGATCAAGACTTGGAGACTGGTGATGGCTTCACTGAAGCTTACGGTTTTATACATTCATCTCTCTATCTTAACATATATTCCTCCTTGACATATTTTCCAAATGATTAACCACCTGAGAAAATATTTAAATGACCATATCATAAGGTAAAAGATTTATTACCTAAGTTACATTAAACAAATCCAATATGCTCTACATATGGAAATTGGAAGCTCTCAGATTGTATTTAGCCATTAAAATGTACCTTAAAATATTTAGTTTCTAGCTGCAACAGTACAATTTTCTCTTCCCTGTTCATCTAATGGCTGATTCTCAGAGTAACCAAGCGAAAATGAATGACTTAGTCCTTGGTTCAGAGAAATAATGGGTTACTAGCATAATTAATTTTATGTTTAATTACTGTAGAATGAAACAATTCAACAATATCCAATCAATCCTCAGAATGACAGAACAGAAGGTCAGCAGTTGCTAAGTCAATTGTTTTGAAAGAGAAATTTATGTCAGGTTCTCTTTTATGTGCTATGGAAAGAAATCGGATAAAAGTGGTCAAGCAAATGTTAATTAATTGTATAAATATAATCTGGTTGTCATGCTAAATCATACAGGAAGGGATACAGGTCTCAGAATGGTGCACATGCACCAACTGTAAATTTCAGTGACATGTTGTACACTACCCCCACTTCCACACCATGCACAATCAAAAGCCTCCGAGTCAAATATTAACATCTTCCAGAATTATTTTTCTAAAGTTTGAGTTGACAAGCCCTTGAAAAGGAGTTGGTTCCAGTCCATTTCCTTCCAGGGCAGCCCATCAACAAAAGGGTGCTGGGACTAAATGACCTTCCTTTTCCCTGAGCCTCCCTCCACTCCTGGTTGTCCTATTAAAGGCAAGAAAAGAAACTCAAACTGTTTCACAGAACAATTCTTCTAATTGTAGCATTGATCATATTTCAGAGTTCCCCTTAACAATAACTATAGAAAGAGGACCTCATTACCTTTTAACACTGAAAGGGTTGATTATCTAAGATTTCCTCCCAAACAGGTTTCCCCAGCATTCTGCATGCAATGCATTTACATATTCTGCTTATTGGAGTCAGAAAATTGCAGTTTTCTTTCTGCTAATAACGAAGTATCCGTATCAGGGCAACTATGCATTTGTCTGAAAATAATTCCTTCTGCTTATGTTATTATCTTTTTGGCAGATATACCCAAATATCGTATTTTATATCTTCTCAGCATTCCCTTCTGAAACAAGAGCAGGAGTATCAGTCACTGTGCAAGGAAGAAGCTGAGTTACCTGTATCACACAGGAGTTACCTGGCTAAAAAAACAAAAAAAAACAAAAACAAAAAACTGTGAGGTGTCACTTTTTTGGCATGCCTACCAACTCCCTGAAGAGCTTTGAAAGACTGGGTCCATCTCAGTAGGAAGATCACTTCTGAGTACTGAAAGGTAAAACAATGATGTTCTGGTAGAAGATACAACTGTGATGGAAGTTCATCAAAAGAATGCCATGGTGCAATGGCCTTGTGGCTAAATTCTCCCCTTGCATGTGCTGGGATGCTGTATGGGTGCTGGTTCTAATCCCAGCAACCCGCTTCCCATCCAGCTCCGTGCGTGTGGCCCAGGAAAGCAGTTGAGGATGGCCCAAAGCCTTGGGACCCTGCACCCACATGGGAGACCTGAAAGAGGCTCTGGGCTCCTGGCTTTAGATTGGCTCAACTCCGGCCATTGCGACCACTTGGGGAGTGAACCAGCGGATGGAAGATCTTCCTCTCTGTCTCTCCTCTCTGTGTATCTGACTTTCCAGTAAAAATAAATAAATCTTAAAAAGAAGAAGAAGAAGAAGCAGAAAGATACAGGACTGAAAAGGGCTCTAAGTTTTGGTCATTACTGAAATTGCAGAAACATGTGAAGTAGGCTTCTTTGTGGAGAAGTTCCTGATGTGGTGGCTGAATTGAAGGGATATGAGGGAGGTTATCGTGGTACTCAGAATGTTGAGATGTAGGGAGAAAGGTCCCTCCTTCACTGCTGGTGGGAGTGTAGACTAGTACAGCCACTATGGGAGTCAGTATGGAGAGTGCCAGGAGAACTGAAAATTGATGTACCATATGACCCGGCTATCCCACTTCTGGGAATATATCCAAAGGAAATGAAATCTGCATATGAGAAAGTGACCTATAATCCTATATTTATAGCAGCACAATCTACAATAGGGAAGACATGGAAATAGCACAGATGTCTGTCAAAAGGGGAATAAAAACACCGCAGTACATCTACTCCATGGAATACTACTCAGCTATTAAAAAGAATAAAATCTTACCATTTGCCCCGACTAGAGACCAATGAAATAAGCCAATCCCAAAAGGACAAAGATCATATGTTATCTTTGATATAAGGCAACTTTCGATCCATATACAAGATCAATAGATGTATAGGTAAATATATATACTTGTAATTATCTAGAACTGTATAATAGAAGCAAGTATACCACAGAGTGAAGATATATTGCAGTATGCATCTCTACTCCTGAATAAAAGATGAACTCCCAGTGAAACTGTTAAATGTATCATGACTCTAGAATTCTGGACTTTCTACCATTATCTAAACATACAATGTCATGATATACTTAAATAGCAGAATGATGGACTTGTGTTGTTGTTAAAGGACTAAACTATTGTTATAATATACAGGGAAACAGTAGAAAGGAGGGAGGATGGAAGCCTGGAGGAGGAAATCCATGAGTCTAAGAACTGTTTCATGAAAAAAAAAACAATGATTTTTTTTTTTACTTGAAAAGCAGATTTACAGAGGGAAGGAGAGACAGAGAGAAAGATCTTCCATATTCACTACCCAAACGGCCACAATAGTCAGAGTTGAGCCAATCTGAACTCAAGATACAGGGTTGAGCCATCCTCCACTGCTTTCCCTGACCACAAACAGGGATCTGGATAAGCAATGGAGCAAGCCAGGACACAAACTGGTGCCCATATGGGATGTCAGTGTTTGCAGGTAGAGGTTTAGCCTGTGGAGCCACCATGCTGGCTCTATACTCAAAACTAAAAATCAAAAGGTGAGGTTCCACTGCTTTGTATTTAGTGAAGCATTTGGCATGCAGGTCTCAGGATTCTGGATTCTAAGTCAAAAGGTTTCTCTCAGATGACCTCAGATTCATTTAGGGAGTTGTGTGGACAAGTCTGGTTTTTCACGTAATGGAAAAGTTCATGGAACAAACTGAATTCACGATTTCAAGTTGCAGCCCAGTTTCCTCCAGGTAGACACAGGCTTGTGCCCCACTTGCTCATCCTAGGTCATACTTTGAAGTTGTACCTTAAACATAGAATTTTGCTATGAGAAGCCAGAAGAACCCTAAAATGTGTGAAGAAAAAAAAAAAACACCTCTCTGTATACAGGAAAGGCCCAGTTGACTAGAACAGGTGGGGAAGACTCAGCACACCACCAGCCCACTTTCTATAACAGATTAAGTCATACTGGTACTTAAGATCAACCACAATTCAGAAGCCGTTGTTCTTGGACCACTGCGCATCTTCCAACAGGACAATTCTGTTAACTGGAACATCCTGAGATACAAACAGTGACTACAAATTTAGCTTTTCATAATTGTGAATTGCCCTATTCAGTATAAAGACAGTTCTCACAGTTTATCTCACAGGAACAATCCTCCCGGACTGAGTGGCTACTACACTGAAATATGTATATCTGGATTCTGAAAGCTTTCCTTCTCATAGTAGTTACTGCTTTCTACAAAATGAACATAAGAGGTCAGTTTTCCTCTTCTATTGTCTGCAATTGCTTTTTTCTTCTCTCCTCTCAGATTTTTTGAAGTGCACTTTATTTAAAAATATATCTATTTTAAATGTATGGTTTGATGACTCATGACATTTATACATTATGTTGTCACTACTCTAAGATTTTTTTAAGGCTTATGTATTTTCTTTCTAAATTTTTAATCATTTATTTTATTTTATTTTATCTTTAATATTGCTTACATAGTTGAGAAGGATGTATGCCCAAGTGGGCTATTGATTAAGGTGGGGAGGGTTGAGATATGCAGGAAGGTGGATGAGTCAAATGTTTACAATTTTTTTTCTCCTGTATCTGAGAAAGGTTTGTAGGGGTGGAGAGGGGAGGAGGCCACTCCTTGCTGTAAAACTACTTCAGCATCTGTGACTGGAAAATGGCCACTTGATGTCATCTTAGAGACCACAATGTGGGGAAGAATGTTCCGAGGGTGTTACTTGAGTGGTTTTAATAGTTCTGAGACATTGTTGATTTCATTGCTCCAGGGTTGAGAACATCTTTCCAAGATCTAATAGTTGACAAGGTCCACATTTGTCAATCCACACACCCAAATACTTGCTGCCAAAGCTAGGCCAGCAGAGTTGTCCAACCTGTTTTGCTTTCCATCCTCTGACAAAGCACTCAATGTCCTCTGCTGGCCTAGATGATCTACCTTTGTGTCTCCCATGCACTTCTGGACATGTTGTCCACTGTGACTGTGTGCTCAGTCCCAACACATGCACTGAAATGTAAGGCCACAAGTTTTGTGATTTTTCCCAGTGACCTAAGTTTGAATGCAGCAGTCTAGTTGGGAGTCGCCCAAGAAACCTTGCCTGGGGTGACTGCAAATCTGACTTCTTGTATGCTAATGCATGATCTAGTTCAGTCCAACATCTGCATCAGCCTATGCACACATCAGCAAATGCAATCAGTTCCACCCCCAGTCCCATCTCCTACAAAAATTGTCATGTGCTGTGACCTAGCCCAATCCAGCCCACCACAAACCCTGCCATTATGCACACCAGGAGGAATGCAGCCTAGGGACTGCCAGCACATACAGGATACCAGTCTGGCCCTTCCCGCATTCTATCCAGATGTTGTACACATCAACTAGTGTTGTGGCTTAGCTCAGCCCAATGTACCCACAGACCCAGCCCACACATATGCTAACAGGTGCTGCTGCCCTTTCCAGCCTGGCCTGCCCCTAGTCCAGGGTCTCAAACTCACCAGTGGAAGCTGTAGCTTAGTAGAGGAATGCTCACAGTTTTCCTGCTAGACCCACTTCCATGTCCTAGATCTTGCGCTTGCCAGGGGGTACTTTGGTCCAGTCTGACATGACTTGCACTCAGTCCCAGCACTTGTCAATGGATCCTGCATCAAAACCCAGTCAGCCCACATTTATTCTGGCTCTTGCATGTGCCAGAAAATACATTGGCCTAGCTTAGCCCAACCGTCCCCCAAACCCAGCTCACATGCAGCCCTACAGGTATTGCAGCTTAGCCCAGCCTATCCAGCCCCAGCTTCAGCTCTCACACTCACTCGTGCGAGCAGTGGTACAGCAGGGGAGTCCCTAAAGCTCCACTACCAGGCTCTTTATTAGCACAGGATCTTGTGCATGCTGGTGGGCATTGCAGCCCAGTCTGGCATAGCCTGCCTTGCCTCCGTATTCATCAGCGGGTGCTATTGCTGGTTCCGCCAGACCAGCTTCCACTCTAAACCCTCATGTGAACTGGCACGTGTTGGGGTCCAACCCAGCCTGGCTTGCTTGGCTTTGGCATGTGCCAATGGATGCTGTGGACTGACCAGCCCAGCCCACTTCCAGATCTACCTCACACATGTGCCAATCAGTATTGTAGCCTGGCCTAGCTTGGGCTGCCCTTAGCCTCAGTTATTGCACTTACTAGCAGGAGCTGCATCCTGGAAGGGAAGTTCCCTAACCTCCCCTAACAGAGCAGTTCCTAATCTAGGATCCTGCATGCATACACCCATGGGTGCCCAGCCCGACATGGTCTGCATCCAGTCCCAGCATTCACCTTAAGGTACTGAGGCCTTGCCCGACCAACCCACATCCATTCCAGCTCTCAGCCCAGCCCTGCCTAGTCCACCCCCAGACCAAGCTCTCATGTGGACAAGCAGGTACAACGACCTATCCCAGCCCATCCCACACCCACTCTGGCTCCTGGGAACGCCAGTAGGTGCTAGGGCCTAGCCCAGTCTGACATGCCCCCCAGATTCAGCCTGCATGCATGCCAGAGATGCTGTAGCCACAATCAGCCCAATTGGTCCCTGGTCCTCACCCACTAATGGGAATTACAGACTAGCAAAGGAGTCCCCTTAGTTCCCCTACCAGGTCCACTTCTAGCCCTGGATCATGTGTGTGCTGGTGGTTACTCTTACCCTGCCTGGCATGGCTCATCCTAGACCTGTTCAGCCTGCCGCCATCCTTGGCTTTCATGTGAACCAGTGGCTGAAGCAGCCTAGCCCAGTATAGCCAGCACCCATCCTGGCTCCTGCACACTTTAGCCCATCCTGTCCAGTCTGCTCCCAAGACAGCCCCCACACATGCTTACAAGTGGTGCAGTCTTGCCTGGCTTGACCCACCTTCAGACCAGATCTCTTGTTCAGTAGCAAGAGGTATTGCCTAGTAGGGGAGTTCCCCAAGTTCTCGCACCAGGCCGGCTCCCAGATCTGGTCTCACTGGTGTTGGGAGGTGTTAGGTCCCTGCCCAGCATGGAGAATAGTCCACCTCCAGTCCTATCCTTTGTGCGTGCTTGTGGCTGCCACAGTCCTGCCCACCCCTGGAGTCAATTCTCAGGTTTGCCTGTAAGTGCTGCAGCCTGGGCCATCCCAGCCTGCTCCCAACCACACTTCCCATGAGTGTCTGTTGTTTTGTGGGCATGTCTGGATCAGCCCATCTCCATTCCCACCTCTAGTGTAATCCAGGGGGTTTCTTAGTGGCGACTGTGGTGGCAGCATGCCAATCTGCAATAGCTTTTGCACTGTTAATGAAAATACAAAGACATAAAACAGAGTTCATAACATTAATGCAAACTGTAACTCCTGCAGTTTCTCAATATTTGCTTTAAATGCAATTCTAAAGTAATTGTGTAGCCAATTTATAAGACTTTCGACACATGTAATTATAGATGAGAAATATGTATGCAACCCCAACTCAACCACATTTTCTTAAACTTGATCTTCACATGTTCATGAGGGAAATAGAGCCTTCATATTTTCCCCTGTGAATGTTCTTTGAAATTCATTCTTCCATCCATTAATTACAACACAGGGTGCATAATAGAGAATAAGTGAAAATCTAAATTAAAACAAACTCAATTATTATGAAATTTATGGTCATTCTAAATGTAAAAATAAACAACTTTTCAATAAAACTCATCAATTTTTGTTGTTGAGTGGGACCAGAATGTATCCTCCATATGTCATATTTTAGTCCCAAAGCTATTATTTGGAAACTTAAAATAATGCACACATTCTATGATATTGAGGGTTTTTTAAAAAAAAAAGATTTATTTATTTATTATTGGAAAAGAGGTTTAGAGAGAGGAGGAGAGACAGAAAGGAAGATTCTCTGTCCACTGATTCACTTCCCAAGTGGCCGCAATGGCTGGAGCTGAGTTGATCTGAAGACAGGGGCCAGGACCTTCCTCCAGGTCTCCCACACTGGTGCAGGGTCCCAAGGCCTTGGGCCATTCTCAACTGCTTTCCCAGACCACAGGCACGGAGCTGGTTGGGAAGTGGTACAGCAGGAACACGAACCTGCTCCCCTATAGAATCCTTGTGCATGAAAGGTGAGAAGGACTTTAGCCATGCTAGAGATTGAGGTTGTAAAAATTATGAATAGGTAACACTATTTTCCATGATTCAATCAATTTAAATGTAATAAACTGGGAAATATTTTGAAATAATTTAGGAAAAAGCAACCACTCAGGGAAAGCCTCAACAGTAAAAAATGATAGTCTTTAAGGAGATGGAAATACTAACTATTACAGTTAGGTTATACATTGTACAAATCTATCACATGATCCCACATAACTACAATGATACTTCAGAAAGTTCATGGAAAATGGAATTAAAAGATTCACTTATTTTGGTACAAGAAAATGCTGAAAATCATTCATACAAAGGTTCTTGGAAAAGATACTGTAAATTGTATACTACGAAAAAAACATGCATTTTCAAAAAAATATTGTTACCTAAATAAACAAACTTGGCTTTTAATTCTGTTTTTCTGAAAACATTGTAAAATGCTTTCAAATTCAGATTTATTATATGTCAGTAAAAAAAAATCGCAAAAAAAAAACATGAGAAAAAATAGCCACATACATAGATTGCACACTTTATTGATGAGTCTGTGAGGAATATTCTGATATAAAATGTAATTAGTACTTTATCTCTAGCCTTTGTATATGGTGTGATCAAAGCCTTTGTGTTGCCTTTTTGACATAAAATTGTACAAATGCATTAGCTGCATCAAATGCAACGTGCAAGGCTGGATCATACAATGTATTATAAAAAAAACTTTTAAATACATTTTGAAGATAAGAAATTGGAATACAGACTTTAGATTAGGTGATATTATTTAATTGTTCATTTTTAGGTGTGCTGTAATGATATTTTAAGTGTATAGAGTAATGTCCTAAAGTATTCAGGAATGGACTGTTGTGATATCTGTAACTTACTTTGAAAATGTGGATGTGTATATATATGAAAGAGAAAGCATGTAAGAATATAACAAATGTAAATAATTATTCAGGGGGCCAGCATTGTGGCATAACAAGCCAAGCCACCACTTGCAATACTAGCATTCCAATGTGTATCCCAGTTGCTCCGCTCCCCATCCAGCACCCTGCTTGCAACCTGGGAAAGCAGCAGAGGTCTTTAGCCCCTGGATGCACAAGGGAGACCAGGAAGAAACTCCTGGCTCCTGGCTTCTGCTTGGCTCCTTGGTCATTTTGGGAGAGAGCCAGCGAATGGAAGAAATCTGTCTATATATTTCTGTCTTGCTCGCTCACTCTCTGAAACTTTGCCTTTCAAATAATTTTTTAAAAAACACACAAATTTTTAAAAATTGTGAGTATAGGTAAAGCCATACAAGTATTCAAACTTTTATTTTCTCTTTTTGTATGGGCTTAAGAATGTTTCAAAATAGAAAGTTGAGGAGAACCTGTATAACTGCATGGAAAGGTTATTCAACTGAACAACCTTGAGTTCACACACATTTTTCAGTCTTTCCTTCCTCATGATAAAATTAATTTTAGTATGCTTCTCTGATGCTCCAAGAAAATATTTCTAAAAGAATGGCAGGGGAGCAGACTTTGTTTTAGGTTTACTGATAACCTACTTTCAATGACAAAAGAAAATGTAACCTAGACCTGTTTTAAAGCAATGATTGTCAGTTTCCATGGTCAATATGTCATGCAAGGTGCACTTCATTAAGGAGTGAATTACTTCACTTGTAATTTGAGCTAGATGAATGTCAATGTCAGGTTGCATAAATCACAGGTTAAAAATGTATCACTAAATGCAGTTAGGGAACATCACCCTTTGCCCTCCAAAAACACCCCGAATTGGGACTTATTTTGTATAAGTTTTCCAAATCACAAAGTCTCTCTTGTGTCACAGAGAAGCAATTTTCCCACCCCTGAAGAACTGCAGGGGGTGAGTGTAACTTTCATATTCATGCTCTTGTTTTGGCACTTTTGTCTCTTATTGATCAAAAATTAAAACTCTACTGTGTTTATTGAATCCTGTGTCCAAGGACTCAACAGTAAGTGTGAAATCCCATGTGAAAAGACAACCCAAAACTCTGTGTAAAGGATAAATACTAGAAACCATGTTATTTGGACAAAAATCCTGCCAACATCCTACACTTTATAGAGAAAGTAAATTTCCTTGAAGACATGCCCCAGAAGAGCAGGCACAGTACGTAAAGCCCATGCGTGGAAAAGCGCTGAGCTTCTGCGACCCACTGCGATGCACTCTGTTCTGGTTGTTGCCACAGAGGCACCTTTCTCTACCAGGTTCCCACACACCATGTTGCTGGTTTGGACCAGGGAGGAGGTTTGGTAAAGGGCAGAGAACAGACTCCAGGTTCAGATAAGAGATGAGCTTTCCTCCCACTGTTGCCATTTTCTATAGAAGCTTGAGCAGTAAACTTTAGTTTCTTCATCTACTAAAAAACTTCTGATTATGGCCATCTCTCATGACTGTTTCTAATAGTTTTGGTCACTAGGAAGAGGGACAAAGAAAGTGATTTCTTATCTGTGAATTACACTCCAAACGCCCCAAATAGCTAAGGGTGGGCCACGCTGAAGAAAAGAACTAGAAACTCACTTCAGGCCTGACATCTGGGAAGAAAAGGACCCAACGACATGAGCCACTGGAGCAGCTTCCTAGGATCTGCACTACAGGACCGTCAACTTAGAGTAAAACAAGCTGACTTTCTAGAATATGGGGACCAACCTCATTTTGTATAGTGTGTTAAGTTACTCCCCAATAGCTGGTCTCTTCTATCCATAGATTTGTGTGAAGAACATTCGTGAAATGGCCACTGCTCTTTTTTGACAAGGACCCTGTCAAGGGCCGAACACACAGGAAGTGCTCAGGAAAACACACTATAGTATATTCCTTCAGCTTTACAATCGTAAAAGATCATAATCATTACCACCCAATAAAAGAATGATTTAAAAAAATAGCATCCTTTGGAACATGCATTCAGGCTATGCAGGTTTATATTTTCAATGTTAACCCAAGTAATCCTGAAGTTGATCAGAAGGTCAGAATAGCTGCTAATGAAATCAGCAACTGAATTTAAGATAAAGCAATGCCTTTCCCCTGCACAGGAAACATTTTAGTTCACTCTCTGCTTTGGTCATAGCCTGCAAGAGAATTTCTTCAGATTTTTCAAAAGTGAAAGTTTGAGTAAATAAGATGTGAGCATTGGAGGCTGAGATCCACTAGATGTGTTTTTTAAGCAGCTCTTTAGATGGGCAAATATGGCAGCTTGATTAAGAGATGCATACCCTGATCATCTGTCATCCACATGTCTTTAAGCCCTGAGGGGTAGTTTGTGCCAGATCGGGAAAGAAGTATGCCCCGAGAGACTGAGGACAACACTACCTGGTAATCAAAAAAGAGAAATGAACATGGCATTGAAGAGACTTGAAGAGGCGGGCACAGAACTCATTTGTTTATCCCCTAATATAAATTTCCTCACCAATCTTGTTCATTTCTGCTGTCCCTATCCTTAGCTGGAAAAGAAATTGCATCATTTCTCTTGCTCTGTCTTTACCTCTCCGGTCGCAGAGTACCACGTGCGTTCTGAAACATGCCGTATGTCAGCACCCTGCAGCTGGGCATCAGGCCACCAGAGCTCCCAGTTCAGAGGCAGTTTTACAGTTCTTTATGGGACCAAGGGCTCTTCTCACAGGATTTGACAGCTACAGGATCTTGGGACTCCAGAATGGAAATTGAAAGTGGGCGCAGACTACGTTTGAAAGGTTTGGGCTCAACTACAAAAGATTCTAACTCACGTCTCTCTTTCAGGCTCGGACAAACACTGACTCAGATAACCCCACTCACCTTACCTGAGTTGATTGCCTCTAGTGAGTTTATTCTGTCGTACTTTGCTACATTTCCCCTTCAGAAAATGACTAGAATTCACAGTGTGTTTCCTCTACTTTCCATTATTTTTGTTTTATGTGCTAAGTGTGTTCCCATTCCCATTAGCCCAGAAACCTATACCAGAACAATAAACATGGTAGCATCAACAAGTACTTTGGAATAAACGCATAAACCACAGAATCATTTACATAAAAGGACTGTAGCAGCATTTGCTTAAAATCCTGGGCTCCACATCAGTAAGTATGTGGACATAATGCCATGTGTCATGGATCCAACAATCTAACGAAGAAAAATTCACTGACACGTAGAAGTTTGGAATCAAAGAACATTCCCCAAAATCTCATTTGTTTTAACCAAATTCTAAAATTGAGCAACTGATAAAAATGAATGAACACTCAACTTAGAAGTAAAATAATTTAGAAAATTTAAACCAATAGTGCTCTTATTTCATCGATGAAGTTTTATCAACTTATTGTTCAATATCAAGAATTGAATAATAAGAATATTATTCAAATATTCTTGAATACATAAAATGTATTAAATAACAATAGAAAGAAAGCCTATGGAGTCATCACTCAACATAAAAGTTGAATATGGGAGCCAGCAGTGGCTCATCTGGTTAAGCTACTGCTTGGGTTGCTGGCTTCTCTTTTGAGTTCTGCTTACTCCACTTATGAGCCAACACCCTGCTAGTACACCTGTAAGAGTAGCAGATGATGGCACATCTGCTACATGATGGCACTGAAGTTCCTGACACCCATGTGGGAAACTTGGATGTTGTTCCAGGTTCATGGCTTCAGCATGGCCCAGCCCTAGCCATTGTGTATAGTGAACATTATATATATTATATAATGCAAGATCTCTCTCTCGCTCGCTCTCTCCATCTCTCTCTATCTATCTCTCTTTCCCCCTCTCTCTGTCCAACCCATCACTCTGACTTTCAAATGAAAAGATCTTTTGAAAAATTAAATATCAGCACACTATTATTACAGTGTTATTACAGTTGCTGTTTCTTGGAAGCTTCTCCTAAATGCCTTTCCCTCTCACCTCACACCAGAGGGAATCATGACTCAGAATGTATGGGTTATCATCCTATAGTGTGTTTTTATACTTTCGCAAATCTGCAAATTTCCCTAGACAACTTACTAAAATCATTTTGCATATTTTTAAGTTCTCTGCAGATGCTATCATACTGTACATATGGCATTTTTCCCCCTCTGTATATTTTTTATCTCCATCTTGATACACATTGTCTACTCTATTCATCTTTCACTGCTGCAATATCATTCCACCATATAAACATATCACAGTATATTCATTCATCTATGGAAAGCCCAAGTTTCAAAAGAGGATGTAAGAGAGATGGGAAGACCCAGAGCAAACCAACCCTGAAGTTGACATACCTCCTGGCTACAAATACACTTCATGCTGCCTGAGTGAATGGCCTGGACCACTTTTCTTTCCTTGTTACAGTTTTGTATGTACAGGGATTCTCCCTTTCCCTCCCTCTTCTCCTTCCCTTTCTTGCCTGCCCCTCCCCCACCACTTTCCCCTGATTATTACTCTATCATGGTCCTTCAGCCTCAATCACGTTTTCAACATTCTGCTATTTACGTGTATCATGACACTGTAGGTATGCCTTCATGCAAAATACAAAGCAAATTGATATAAAGGTAAAGAAGTATATACTTAATATTCTCATGAGCAGTGTAATGGAGACTAGAATATTAGGAAAAGAAAAAGTGCTGCAGTATTCATCTTGACTCCCAATGAAATTGTTAAATATAGGTTGACAATTTGATACTAGATTTTCTTCCATAGCATAGGCCATTATAACACTCATTAACATAGTGCAGGGCAAGTGGTGACAGCCAAGTGCTGCTTAAGTCCAGGTCTCGTCAGCGGTAATGTTCTTTTTCACCGTGAAGAGACACTTGCAAGAAAACACGTATCAGACCACTGGGGCCAATACCAGATGTCCCTTCAGAATGCAATTTCTGTTTCTCTAGCAAAATTGTTTCTTCTGTCACTTCACTGAAACTGTGTATTCAACAACCAGTGAAAATGAATGAGTCTTCAGCCCATGGGTGTGCATCCTGAAACACCTGTGGAGCGTGCTATTCCTGTGTCTTAATCACCTCGCTGGATCGCGCAGTGTTGCTCAGTTCAACAGTTGATCAAAGATCAAACGGAAGATAAACTGCCTCTTAGAGACAGTCCCTGCACTGAGCAGCTTTCTTCATCCTCTGCTCCGTTACCAAGTGCTGCCCTCATTGAGATGTGAAGCAACAAGTGTGAGGACAAGAAGAGTAATGAACTAAAGGACTGCTGCTACGGGAGTAAAAAAATTAACACCTGGGTGCCAGACACTGGCCTCTGAGGATATGGACCTGCTGCTCTGTCTCGCAGAACTTACACTGACTCAAGAAAAAGCAACTGGCAAGCTGATGCCATGTCTTAGAGGCTGAATGAGCAGTGATGGGAACAGCCATGAACGTCTGGCCCCCAGGTGTGGCAGCAGAAAGTAACAGCCAATATCTGATGGCCAAAAGGCTGCCGAGGGTGGGGCCTCCTGTTGACAATTCAGAGCAGGGGAAAAAGCCACTGACACTCAGAAAAGGTGTGTCCTTCAACCAAGAGAGAAATGGTGGGTAACCGAGCAGTGAGGTCTCAATGCACAGGATTCAGTCCTGCAGATCCACTTCTCTTGCAACAGCAAGATGCTGATTCACATGTGTATTTTAAAAAATGGCTCTAATTCATTCAAGGCCTTCTATTTAAAAATCAAGTAGATCCACATAATGCGTAGTTACACATTGAGATATCTGTGGGATTGCATGCAGGTGTAAACACGAAAGTCATTTATTTAATATATACTTCATACATATAGCGCAGAGATCATCTTCTATGGTATTTTTGGTGCACCTGCCTTTTGACTGTGATCCATCACATGAGATTCACTTGTGTCAGCACTCAGAAAGCTTCAGATTTTGTATTTGCAATGTTCAACCTGCACATACTTCTAAATGATTTGTGTTATTTGTTGCTCATCCATCTATCTGTCTGTTTTTGTTTGAAAGCAGAGGAAGGGGTGACTGAGAGTGATCTCCCATCCACTGGCTCTCTCCCCAAATGACCACAACAGCCAGATCTGGGTCATGCCAAAACCAGCAACCAGGAACTCCATCTAGATGTCCATCATGGGTGGCAAGCATCCAAGCACTTGGGCCATTTGCTTCTGCCTTTCCAGGAGCATTAGCAGGTAGCTGAATCCAAGACAGAGCTGCCAGGAATCAAATAAGCTCACTGTTAAAACCAGATAGGAAACGGTCAGCTTGGACTCACATATACCTTACTATGTAGGATGCAAAGATTAGTTATCTCTCACTAAGGTACTGAAGATTTCTCTGCATACCCCTCCTAAAACTGTTTTGTGCCTCAATTGTTAACATATGCCTAGTTAGAGTTATAAGCCGATTAAGACTATTCCTAAAATCCGCCAAGTTCAGTATAAGGTATATAGAAGCCAGATGTGTATAAACTAAAATTGAAATGTCAATGAAGTAGTCACAGGATGTGGTTAAGAAATTGCATTTTCTAACATTTAGATCACTCAATACCATTGTCAATTAACTCCATAATGTTATAAATTGTTGTTGATGTTATGTTGTGACTTTAAATTGGATGGGATGATATCCTGCCAGCTCTACTTTCAGACCAGAGATCGTCTCCCCAAGAAACTGTTGAATTTATCTGGACAATAAGAGGCTGGACTCTATGCATGGTACATGCTTGCAATAAAGGAACCATGACTGGATTTGAACTGTACTACTGCAACAATGTAGAGGAATCCACCATGGGGTGAGGGCATGATAAGGGGTTGGGGGAATCCCAGAGCCTATGAAACGGTGTCATGAAACGAAATTAAATTTAAAAAATAAGCTCACTGATAGATATGAGATTATATTACTTCCTTTTCAATACATATCTATAATTATTCAAATTTATTGGGTTACCAACTAATGAGATACAAAATAAACAGATTGTTCATATTTGCCTTGACTCTCTTACTTACGTTGTTGCTCACGTTCACAAAAAGCGTTACCTGAAACTATACCACTGAAAACCTCCTAAATAAAAATAAGTCAAGGTTCTTACATTTCTCTTATATAAGAAGCACTATGCTATGTTCACACAGGACAAAGAAAATAGTCTAACAAATAGAAGGTGTAAGACATACGTTTTGCCACATCACTGAGTTGTTCAGGGCAAAGCAAATGCTTGGACCCAGTGTTCTTTCGATATATTACCAAACAGGATGAAACCATGAATTAAGGAATCACAATCCATGCCAAAAATCAAGCAGCAGTTTCCTTCCTTATATTCCTGCATTTGCAACCCCATTCTGCAAGAGACTGGTCTTCTTCATGCTTAAATTCAAATGACAGAAAATCAACATTTTATCAAAAGCGATAACAACAAATCACAAAGCCCCAAAATATCAAGGACAGAAAGGACTGACAAGAATAAAAAATAAGAAAAGCAAGGATTCCTACTCAGGAAATTTTGGCAAAGGTGAGAGGAAATTATTAACGCAGCGTCCACATCCTTTTACAAGATCAAAACTACTTTCCAGGATCCTCCACAAGCTTTTCTCCACAAGCAGTCTATCTTCATTTCAACAGCCAACAAAGATTTGCACCAGTACTCAACATGACGTGCTAGATTTTAAGGTGCTAGGTGCACCAGGGTGAGCACATTGCAGCATTATTCTGATTTCTCCCCACACTAACAACTCCACGCTCCATTTTTTTCTCCCATCAAACATCTGCAGTCTTGATGCAGTTAGCCTCAAACACCTGCCAGAAAGCAAAGAATGTGGATTGCCTAATGCCCCACTGGCCATCATCAAAATAATTAATAATCTATGACATGAAATTCTCTTCAACACACTTATACACACGCGCGCATGCACGCACACACGCACAGACACACACCCCCTTTAACACTCCCTTCCTCTGCTGTTTCTTCTATCCCTCATTTAGTGTTCACTAAAACTGCTCAGGCCCTCTCAGTATTTTGGTTGGTGCAATGGGGTTTGTTTTTCCTGTAATACTCCAAGAGTAATGCTGACTGCCTCCCAGTATGACATCCACCACACAGTAGCCACGAGAGCTTAGCAAATAGAGTAGCCCAGGGAGTAAGTTCATAAATTGAGGAACTCATTTATCTTCCAGAGTAACTGCCACCACCACACCCCCCACAGCCAACCAACTACTTAACCCATGAAAACTGAGCTGCCAAAGCCACTTTCTTCCTGGGCCTGCACATGCCTTCACAATCCAAGCCACAAAGCACTTAACCTCATGTGCTAGCTCAAATTGCTAAGCTCTACATTCATTTTTTTAAATTATGTGTTTGCTTATTAGAAAGGCAGAGAGACAAAGAAATAAAATCAAAGATCTCCCATCTGCCTAGTTCAGTACTCAAATGCCAGGAATTCCATCTGAGCCTCCCAAGAAGGGGCAGGGACCTAGGAACGTGAGCCACCCCACAGTAGGCATTAGCAGGCAACTGGATCTGAAGGGAACGCAGAACTCAAACCCAAACACTTTCGTCTGAGATGTGAGGTTACCATGCAAAATCTTAACTACTCTGCCTAACTCCCATCGTCTCATTATGATTACATTCAGATTTCCTGCATAATCACTAATCATTCTAGACGCCTGGTTGAAGAATGTAAACTGTTGTGTTGATTTCACAGGTGCTTCGAACCTCTTATAAAGTAAGAGCATAACAATATCTCTTATTTCCACAAGTTCTGACAGTGAATTTTGCAATGAAGAAATTTTCTATGTGAACAATAATTCAGGAGTTTAAAGAAACTCTGGGAACGCTAATGTGAATGATCAGCTACATAAACATAGTTAATTATTCCTCTGTCTTTTTGACACTTTGAAACAAGCTGAACACATGAAAAGGTGTTCAAGAACAGATTTTTACATTTTATCACCTTGGGATTGCAGTCTTAAATTATTGGTGGTGATTATCATCAATCACTCATTCATTTATTGTCATCTTAATTCAATTAGTCTCAAGCATTTACTGGTAACTAAAAAATCTGCCCAAGAGTATTGATGGCAAAAATGTTTAACAATATCAAAAACTAGACAAAAACTAGGAAGTTATCATGCCTCCAAAACGAGCAATTACATAATTCATGGACCATCTATAAGGAGTTAATTACCAAAATCATGATCCATGCATGCATTTCACACATCACCTTGGGAGCCTATGGAAAAACAGCAGGAGGACTCTGTGGGTAGGGTGATGTCATGTGGTTGGTTCTGTATGATAAACTACAGTCAGTTCTCAGTATCTGTGGTTTTACATCCTTAGATTCAACCAACTACAAATTGAAAATACTTGGGGGAAAAACCCTGCATCTGTACTGAAAAGGTACAGACTCTTTTTCCTTGTCATAATCCCCTAAACTATATAGTAATGCAATTACTTATGTAGCCTTTATTGGGGATTGTAAGAAATCAAGAGATGAGTTAAAATAGTTGGGCAGATATGCATAAGTTACATGCAGATAGTATATAAGTTTATGTAAATGACTTGAACAAGGGCAGGTTTTGGTTATTTGTGGAAGATTCTAGAACAAAATTTCTGTGGCAACTGAGGGGTGACTGAAAAGCAGAATTGATTGGCACACTTAATTGATGATGCAAGATTCTCCTGAGTTCTTTCCTCTTGCCACAAAACACAGAAATGTGTGAGTTATTGTTCCAACATCCTAAGTACTTCAATAAAAGCGACATGGAGCAAAGACTTCAACCAGTCTACCAATGGGCACATAACAAGAGTGTAAAATAAACTTAGTACTATAAACTTTTACTATTTGAGGTTATCAATGAATAATCACCTCATTTATCCTGACTAGTACAAGTACTCACACATGAATTTTATCTTCAAAGTAAAATCATCACTCTTCTGAAAACCAATGTGTGTGAGCCTGTTAATTCTTACATAAATATTCTGATGAGTTGTCCTTCAATATTTTGTTTTAGAAGTGATTGTTTTGGTTATTCTGGTCTGCTTGAATTTCCATGTATAATTTAGCATCAGACTCGGACTTTTTGTTTTAAAAAATTCCATTTAAATAGTGTATTAGATTTTTAAATCAACTAGAAAAGTATTACCGACTTTACAAAATTATCTTTCATCCATGAACATGGGATGTATTTCCAGTTATTTAGTATTCTTTCAATAATGTTTTACAGTTTTTGCTGTACCCATCTTACACTTTTTTGTTCAATACACTACTTTATTCTTGGTTACGTTATAACAAAATTATTTTCTTAATTGCACTTGGCCTGTTAGCTGCTGATGTATAGAACTGTAATAGAATCTGTAGTCCATAGCACCTTAATTATGCCTGAGCTGGTCTAGTCCCAGAAGCTAAGCATGATTGAGCCTGGTTAGTACTTGGATAGGGGATATATAATGGATTTTCATTCATTGTTTTTGCATCATGCAATATTTATGAATTCATTAATTAGATCTAACAGTTTTGATTGATCACTGAAATATTTCTTAAATAATTTTAATTCATCCTTACCAATCTGAATGTCTTAAGTTTCTTGCTCAGTTGTTCTGACTACACCTCTAGTGTACCTCCAGCACCTTCATTCTCATCTTATTTCTGATCTCAGGGAAATGATACAGTCTTTCTTCAATACCTATGGTATTCACTTTGGCTTTTCTGTACTTTATTAGGTTGATGGACTTTACTTCCTAAGTTTATGCAGTATATTTTTTATCATAACACAGCTTCAAGATTTGTCAAATACATTCTCTGTAGCTACTGAGATATTCATTTATTGTGCATACTATTCTGTTAATGTGTCATACTACACTAATTCATGTTTGAATGTTGAAAAGAACATTATATTCTTAGAAAAATAGCAGACGTGTGTAGAATTGGAAATGCATGATTCCTGGCCATCCTCTTAGTATTGGTACATTTTCTTATATTAATCAGGGTAAACTAGCCAGCATTTTTGTTATTACATTACCCCAAAATATCAGTGGCTTATCACATACAAATTAATTTCTCATTGATAAAAATGATTGCAGCAGGTTAGACAACCCTCACCACGGAGAATTTCATCATCCGTGCAACAACTTACAGATGCGGCCTGCTTTGTTTTGTGGATGTGCCATCTCAATACAATGCTCTTCACTCACTACCTGAGGGAAATCAAGAGACTGAAATGTCACACAGGAGCTTTTTATTGCCTCAGTCAGAAGTGACACATGTCAATTACTCTCAGGTTTCATTACCCATAACTAATCACACTCTGCTTTACTGCAAGGGTACTGGAAAATAAAATTTTTATTGTGCCCAGGAGGAAGGAATATCAAATATAATTTAGAAAAACATAGAATTTTCTCTGCCGTGGACTTTGCACATTCCTTACCAATTGTTATAGATTGAATTGTGGCCCCTAAAAAGAAATGTTGAGATTCTAATTACTATTATCTCAGAATGTGACTTTAGTTGGAGGTACTGTAAATATTTATTGGAGATATTGGAAATATTTATTGTAGATATAATTAGATTAGGCCATACTGAAATAGAATGAGTACCTGATCTAATATAACCAGTGTCCTTATAAGATGAAGAAAATACCATGTTAAGACAGAAACAAACAAGAACATTGCAGTGATACAGAAAAAAAAAAAAAAAAAAGAGGGAGAAGACCCAAATCAACAATCGGAGATGATGAACAGAATGTGACAACAAATATCACAAAATAAAAATAATCAGCAGAAATTTCTTCATACCGCTTTATGCCAACAAATTAAAAAATCTAAAACAAATGGACAATTTCTTTACTCATCCAATCCACCAAAATTTACTCATGAAGATGTAGAAAACTTAAATACATCAATAACCAAGAAAGATATTGAATCAATTAGCACTTTCATAATAAGGAAAAGCCCAGGACTAGATGGCCTTACTGCTGAATTCCACCAAACTTAAAAAAAAAGTGATTATAATTCTCAAACTCTTTCAATGAGATCAGCATCACTTTAATTTCAAAATCAGAAAAGATAGAAAGAAAAACAACACTAAACTAATGTCCCTAAAGAAAACATATGCAAAAATCCATAATGAGGGGTCCAGTGTGATAGCGTAGCAGTTAAGGTCCTCGCCTTGCACGCACGAGGATCCCATATGGTCGCCGGTTCTAATCCCGGCAGTCCCATTTCCCATCGAGCCCCCTGCTTGTGGCCTGGGAAAGCAGTTGAGGACGGTCCAAGGCTTTGGGACCCTGCACCCGAGTGGGAGACCCGGAGGAAGGTCCTGGCCCCTGTCTTCAGATCAACTCAGCTCCAACCATTGCAGCCACTTGGGAAGTGAATCAGTGGACAGAGGATCTTCCTTTCTGTCTCTCCTCCTCTCTGTATATCCGCCTTTCCAATAAAAACAAATAAATATTTTTTTAAAAATCCATAATACATTACTAACTAATCAAATCCAATAGCATCTCAGAAAATCATTCCCTCAGACCAAGTGGGATTTATCCCTGGTATGCAGGAATGGTTCATCATATATAAATCAATAAATGTGATGTATCACATTAAAAAATTGAGGAATGAAAAATCATATGATTATTTCAACAAACCCAAATAAATTATTTGATGAAACAGCACACTCTTTCATGATAAAAACCTTAATTAATTTGGATCTACAAGGAATATTAGTCAGCACAATCAAGGCAATAGGTAACATACCCACAAGCAGCATCATGCTGAATGGAAAAAAAAAAATGGCCCCAAATCCGGAATCAAACAAGGATGCTCACTTTTACTATTGATATTCAATGTAGTTCTGGAAGTTTCAGCCAGACCCATTAGGCAAGAAAAAGAAATCAAAGAGATACAAATTGGAAAGGAGAAAGTCAACTTATCCCTCTTTGCAGAGGACATAATTCTGTATTTAGGGAAATCAAAAGACTTCACTAACAGACTATTGTCAAACTTGAAGAGTTTGGCAAGGTTGAAGGATGTAAAATCAACACCCAAAAATCCTTAGCCTTTGTTTACAGAAAAAATGCCATGGCTGAGAAGGAATTTGGAAGATCAGAACTATGCACAATGGCTACAAAAAACTTAAATACCTTGAATAAATTTAACCAAGGATATAAAAGATCTCTATAATGAAGTTCAAAAAGCATTATAGAAAGAAATAGATGAAAACACAAAGAAATATGGAAAAAAATCTCCCATGTTCATGGATTGGATGAATTAATAAAATCAAAATGTCCATACTACCAAAATCATCTTACAGATGCAATGTAATCCCAATCATGATACTGATAACATTCTCAAATCTATAAAAAAAATGACACAAAATTCATATCAAAATACAAGAGATTCCAAACAACAAATACAAAGCCAAAGGCATTACAATACCAGAAATCAAGGTCATTAATAACAAGAGCTGAAAAGCTGCCTGGTACTGGCAACAAAACGGACATGTAGGCCAATGGAATGGAATAGAAACCCCAGAAACTAACGCACACAACTATAATCAACTAATCTTTGAAAAAATGAGCTAAAATCAATCCCTGGCTAACGGACAGTCTCCTTAATAAATGGTTCCAAGAAAATTGAATCTATGCATGTCGAAGTATGGGAAGACCCCTGCCTCACACCTTATACAAAAATCAACTCTAAATAGATCAATAATCTAAATCTATCACTTGATACCATCATATTACTAGAGGAAAACATTGGGCAAACTGTGCATGACATTGGCCTAGGCCAAGACATTTGGGAAAGAATGATGGTATGTGTATGTGTGTGTGTCCTTCCCTGCATTGCTCCCCTGTGTGTGTTTGTTTTTAATTTTTAAGAAGATTTATCTTATTGTTATTGCAAAGTCAGATATACAGAGAGGAGGAGAAACAGAGAGGAAGTTCTTCCTTCCGATGATTCACTCCCCAAGTGACCACAACGGCTGGTGCTGAGCTTATCCAAAGACATGAGCTTCTTCCGGGTCTCCCATGTGGGTGCAGGGTCCCAAGGCTTTTGGGCCATCCTCGACTGCTTTCCCAGGCCACAAGCAGGGAGCTGGATGGGAAATGGGATCAATGGGATTGGAACTGGTGCTCATATGGATCTCAGTGTGTGCAAGGTGAGGAATTTAGCCACTAGGTTACCACACTGGACCCCTTTTTAAGTTTTATTTTTGCTGGTGTTTACATAATTTATCAGAGGGGGAAGGACTAAGGGAAAAGTGCGGGTGATCATTTTTTCCAAATTGTCTATTTCTTCTTCCTGTTTCTGGGGGAATGGAGGAGATAAGGAGAGGAGCCATACCAAGGGGAGGAGCCATACCCAGCCTCCCAACTGCCCCAGTACCCAGGGATGAGGAACAGCCACCTGATATCAACCCAGGTCCCAATGTGGTGCACAGTCCAAGGGTTCTGCTCAGGTGATTAGGACAGTTCTGAAATGCTCTCAATCTCCCCTATCCAAGGATGAGGAAATCCTTCCAATGTTCATTGGTTGACATAGTCAACTTTACAGTCTCCATTCAACAGATTTTTGCTGTCATCATTTGGCTGGGGAGTTGTGCAATTTGTTCTGTTCTCCTTCCTCTGCTATGGTTCTAGATGATCTCTGCAGGTTCCAATGGGTTACCATATGCTCCATTTGCATCAGGGCCTGCCAAGCACCGCTCTGTCTCTTCCACTGAGGAAGCCTAGTTCTCACAGGTGGACCCAAGGTCCTGAGCCAGGAGACCAAGGCCAGGCCAGACCCCCTGCTTTGGGACTCACAAACCCGGCACCCACCACTCAGGTGCACCCAAGGTCTTGGGCCAGGAGATCCAGGCCCCACCAGACCCTCAATCCCTGAGGTTCACAGACCCAGCACGCACTGCACAGGCAAATCCAAAGACCCAGGCCAGGAGACCTGGGCCCCACTGAATACCCAACCCATAAGGCTCATGGACCTGGCACCTCAAAAGTGGGTCAAGGACATGGGTCAGGAGACCTTGGCCCTGACAGACCCTCTATCCCTGGGGGCTCACATACCTCACACCCTCTACACAAGCAGGCCCAAGAATCCTGGGCTAGGTGTCCCTGGACCCCACTGGACCCTCCCACCCTTGGGGCTCATGGACCTGCCACCCACTGCGCAGAGTGGCATGGCTTGCATCACCTTGGCATCCACCAGAAGGTGCTGCAACCTGGCTTAATCTAGCCTTCTCCCAGTTTCAGCTCCTGCTGGTGGGTGATGCAACCTATCCCAGCCCAGCCATCGTCTAGACCTGGTCCAAACTGGCCCATCCCGCACCCTGTCCTGGTTCTCAGCTCTGACAATGGATGGCTTTTCTTTGGTTTAATGGCTCAAGTACTTGTGCTGTTGGCCTGTAATATCAGCTCTGTATTAACTTGGTTTTCCACAACCTGCAACAAAAACAAAGATCCCAGAATCCATTTACTGGTTCTTGGTCACAATCAACCAGTACAACTCTTTTTTTTTTTTTTAACAACAATCAGCAGTATATTTTATTTCACTCTCATTTATTTCATTAATATGCAGGTAAACTCCCTATTTTCTGAGTCCATATCATTTGTTTTTCCAAATAAGTATATTAATTCTCAAAAGATTAAAATTTCTCTACTACATTTTCTATTTGTAGAAAGAACATTATAAATTCTGTGTTTACACATGCTATATAAAGTTGGACGATATAATTATTGTTGAAGCAATGAATGAATGAAGGCTGGATTAGTGGAGGTGAAATAAAAACTTACTAGTGTTCTTTTTTTTTAAGTAATTAATTACATTGCATTATGTGACACAGTTTTATAGGTACAACCAGCACAACTCTTACATAAGTTCCGCGCCTTCTGTGGTTGCTGCTTAACAATAACTTTTCCCTGGCCGTGATTCAGACACAGAGCCAGAATACCTACCACATGCCTCTATTTGGTCTTACACATTCTGTCTCACACATTTTGTCTTGGAGCTCCCAGGAGTAACCTTGAAGAGTGACCACATCCAGTGAACACAGATGGTCACTTAGCTGGTATAATATTTATTCATTTTTGAGTGGGTATTAGGTACAACTGCACCCATGTAAGAAACCCCAAGGAAGCTCCTGGCTCCTGGCTTCAGATAGGCTCAGCTCCAGTCATTGTAGCCATTTGGCTACAATGTACAAATGTATGAAAGACCTGCTTCTGCCTCTCCCTCTCTCTGTAAATCTGCCTTTCAAATAAAAATAAATCTTTGAAAAAAAAAAGAACAAAATAAGTAAATCTATCAAACAGAAGAGCCAATTGATGAACAATAGTTCTCTTCTAGCAGAGGATCCAGCAAATTCCTTCTGCGGAGAGGACACTAAATGGCCAAGGGTTATGGAGTGTTTATTCCACAGTAAGCACCATCTGAGTAACTCATTTAATCTGCATGACTAACTAAGCAAGTAGATACCATCATCACTCTTGTTTTCTGGATAAGGAAAATTGGACAGAAAAAGGTCAAATGACTTCCCATGCATCACCCAGTAAAATTAGTGCCCTGGAGACTAGAGCCTAATTCCAGAGCCATGTACTAATCAGCAAATAACACAGCTTCTTGAATCACCCACCTTGTGAGTTTGTGGCCAAGAAATTGTTTTTTCTATGGAAAAACATCTTACTTCAGTGAATTTTTACTTTGTCTCATTGGCAGATGCATAATTGTTTTAACAACATGAGATAAAAATCATTTTTCTTTATCTTAATTCATTGTCATTTTTTACACAACATTATTTGAGAGTCATCACTCCTCCAACCTTGAACCCAAAATAGATGGGTTACCCACCCAACAATGTGTTTCCATTTGTGCTCCATCTGGCTGGAATTCCTTTTGAAGAAGGAAGTTTCAGCTTCAAAGAAATCCTTGAACATGTACCTTAGTGAATCTACCCATCCCTTCCTGCCAACCATATCTTACTTCTTTAATCTTACTCAGGCCAGCTGCCCCACCACCTCCTCAACATTCATCCTGAAGAAAGAACCTAGAGTGAAGTTAAGCAGTCCCAGTAGGTTTTTCACAGTCCATGACTGTAAACGATGCTTCCTGGTAGTTTTCTGCACCACCCTTGAAAACCGGCACAGTGAAAGCTTTGCCCACCACTATTCTGCTGATGGATTGGGTAAGGAGCCTGCCACACACAGAATTAGCACTAAGTAATTTTCCTTTTCTTTACGTAAACAGTTGCCTTTCAATAGCCAGCAACTCTCAAGGTGTTCAGGTTACATGCTTATTTTAACAACTTTTGCTTACTTTCTGATCTTCATAGGTCATTGACATCCCATTTAGCCCTGGTGACCCTGTTTATACAATTTTGATATAAATTAAAAAGTGTTCTTGGAAAGAACATTAACATTCACCATCTCCCATCTACCACATAAGCAAATAATAGCCTTTATTCTTTTCTGTGTCTGAGTGTAAGTGTTGAAAAGCTTCAATGCAGCCTCCAATACTCACAGAAAATATAACCAGCTCAATTTGCTTTCTTTCTCTTTTTCATTCTAGGCAGGATGAGCTCTCGGACCATCTAAACTCCAGTGAAATAACTCAGGGAAGCAATGACGAAGTTTACTTGTAACAAAACACCGGATAAGGCATTTTACACTTTAACTAATGCAAAGAGGCAAATCGCTTACAGAAACAGAGGTCTGCTTCTGCATTTAAACTTATATAAAAAATATGCCTCTTTTTCCTTTAAAGCTCAAAATCCATTCTTCTTAAGCTTTCTGATTCTCTATAAAGGAGGAGAGGAGGATATTTCTGGATTTATTTATCTTTTTAGCCTTTATTAAGGAAAACTCGTATATGGTTTCAATGCTAAAAAATATATAAATATAAAAACTTGTAATAACTACTCCTTTGTAGATGCACAGCAGTCTTAAGAGTGATTGCAACGCTTGGTGAACTACGCAACTGAGAGCTCCAATCTTCCTTCATTTTTCCTGAGCAGACTTACTTGAACTATATCCCGATCCAAACTCTAGTTTTGGGAAAACAGTAATGTTTTGGGGCAAAGATATTAGCATGAGAATACATACAAAATTAAAAGAGCTGCACTTTTTTAGGAAATTATTCTAAGGAAATAATTGGACAAGCATACAGAAGTATATTGGGGTGTTGCTTCACCATATTTTACCAGTGTAAAAGAAATGGAAATAGCCTGAATGTTAGGAGATGCTTAAATAAATTAGATTACATTTAAATATTGGCACACTTTGCAGTCATTAAAAATGATTTACGGATCCTTATTTACTATGTGAATAGATGTCCATGATGTTCTAATTTTACTAGATAATTATTAAAATAATCACCCAGAAATAAAGAATATATGAGTATGCTTGTGCGTGTGTGTGCTTATGCATGTAGAAAGCTAATCACTGACCAATGTGTGCTCCAAGGAAAGCTAATCTACTACAACAAAGCATCTCCAGTCAAACAAGTTCGGGAAAGTCTATATTTTATCTGTTTCTTGTGAACATCATAGTACATATTAGCATATTAAAGGCTCTAAGAAATCTTTCAGTAAAAAAAGACCTGTTCAAGTGCATTTAATACTAACTTTCTCAAACGTGTTTTTAACGACAAATACCTTCATTCAAGAGCTCTGGAAAACAAACATCAGTAACTTTTGACAACAAAAGAATAATTTTTTACCATTGTTCTGTATTTTTATGAGTGATTTTGCAATAAATATATGTTGCTATTATAATTAGAAGATTTTACTGAGTTAAAGTTATTTTTACAGTATATTCAAGAATATACTGTGACAAAAATGATGTGTTCAGAAATATCTAGGCACATTGCTATATACATAATATTTTTCATGATAGATCCTATTTTTGTAAAAACCAAATACAAGAAAGGACAAAAGTAAAATAAGAGAAAAAGAAGGAAACCAGTAGAAAGGAAATAATCCAATGACCACATAAACTGAAGCTTTAGTATTAGTCTCTCCAGGTAATTTACAATAGCTCATTTTTATTGCTTTTCTTCCTTGTTTCAAAGTGTTCTTGATTTGTTACATTTTTTGCAATTAGAAAATTAACAATATATGTTTGTGTTTGCTTGGATGTGGGCACATAGGTGTTTTGAGAGAAAAAGAATCACACAAAAGGAAGATGAGCCTGTAGTCTCAGTTCAAGTTTATTTGTGTTCATTTTTATTTCTTTGATAATAGAAGACTTTATCTTCCTCAAGTTAAACCTGTTCCATGTAAAACGAAGCTCTCTGTTGTCCTTCGGAAAGCATTTTCCTTTTCCCTGGCTATGCCTCTATTAGCCCCAGGGGCCTCCTGCATGCTCTCTTCCTGCACTTGGCTCCATTATGAGAGCAATAAAGAATGGCTTTTCAGAATATCCCAGAATATCATCCTCAAACGACAGTACAAGCTACAAGTACTCAGGAGAGAAGATCCCAACACCACATTGCAGTATTGCCAATCTGAAGAATGAGCAATAAAACTCACAGATTTTCTGAAAGAGATACAAATCCCAAACCCTGTTGACAACAGTACTGTCTATTTTATTGTTCATTTTCCTTTGTTCTATTATGCTATGCTAATTTCCATCCCCTTAGTCCAAACCATGAGGTTATCATTAAAAAAAGAAATTTGATTATTAGAAGTTCTCTTGAGTTTTCCCAAATTATCTTTCCAAGGGATAATTTAAAAGGTGTGTTTTTACAAGGTACAAATATACTACAAGAGACCTTTAAAAATAGATCATGCTCCCATAGTCAAATGAAAGTTGCCCTTCTAATGCCTATCTCAGTGATCCTTCCACTGTTTAAATATTTGAAAATTTCTTTAAACTTGCCTTATACAATAGCAAAATCTCATTCTATGACTTAAACATTCTGCCTTAGTTGCAAGTGAAGACACTAGCCCCAGATTGAAAATACACCTTATTCATTATTTGTTATTTCCAGTTGCTTTGGGTATCCTTCCAAAGATAATCCTAACTGCCCAAGAATTACAATTGCCTGCTAAGACTGCAAAAATAAATAAAACACAAGAGACACTATAACGAATGCCCAATCATTGACTGCAAATTCTTTCGAAATATGTAAATCCAAACTACTCCTTCCAGCATTAACATTAAAATTGTACCAAAACAAATATTCATGGATATTTAGGGTCAATCAGAGACTGGTTTTTCATATACACATATATGTAAATATGTATACATACACATAGCTTACACAAGCATATACATACACATATATATTTCCTACTTCCTCACAGTATATTTATTTTGACATATAGCTACAGAAAACCTACCTCCCCAAACTGTATTTAGCTTTGAAATGTGATTGATGACATCCAATTTGATATCGACACATGGGTTACAGTCTGTTCCATAAGGGAATCCATCAAAAACAAAGCAAAAGTCGGGCATCCTGATTTACTAAAGCATAAAGAAATGCTATTGAGGACAAATCTTGCATTTGCTGTCTTTATGATGTAGAAACTCTGCCACAAAGCAGATCATCCAAATTTGTAATTTAAAGCTCAGGCATGTTCAGTTTTTGTGATCACATAGAGACAAATTCTAACAAATGTATGGGACCCATATGCTTGCCTGCCTCTAAACCGGACCCCACTATAATTAAGAGCTATCTTCAGCTCTCTGGCAAGAGATAGAAAAACATATTTGGAAAGAAAGTTATAAGCCATGAATATCAAAGAGGCTTTGAGAAACTAACCTATCACTTGTGACTGGTACAACCTATTCCTGATGAACAATTCCATGTTTACATCATGATACTTCAAAGCATTTTCAAAGAGCTTGCCAACTTAACTTTCAGACATTCAAGCCAGGGTCTTAAAGAACCAATGATAGAAGCACTTGTTTAATATTTTCCAGGACAGAAACCGTTTCCCACATTTCAAATAAGAAATTCTCTGTGATGAAGGAATGATTTGCCTGCCAGTAGTTAGCAAACTATACCCCACAGACCATATCATGATGACTGTCTGTTTCTGCAAATAAAGTTTGATTGGACCACAGCCAAGCCCCATTGCGAATGTGTTGTCTTGCTGCTACAAAGGCCAGAGTGCATGGTTTCGGTAGAGATCTTACAGACAACAAGACCTAATATATTTATCATGTGGTCCTTAACCAAAGTTTTCTAACAGTTGAACTAAAGTGCTAATGTTACTGTTAATATGGTGTTAATATTTTCTAACAGTTATTTGTTAACAGTGAATCCAAAAATATTTCTGATTCCTTGGGCCAGAAAGCTTGTTAGATCCAAACATTGACTCATGTTTCCCAACATAAAAACATTTGGAACTGGTGATTTATTTTCCAAGCTAGTACCATACCTGCTTTGTCTAGACCCCCAACCAACATCTGTATCATGGATACGGTATTCAATTCACTTTTTTTTTTTTTTTTGCCATTTTTACAACAACAAAGCTTTAATGTAAAGACTTAGTCATATACAGTATTTATAATGATATATCAAAATCATCAAATGAATTACAAATAAGACATGATGAACTGGTGTTTAGAATGGGAAGGACATTTCTCACCAGGTGCTAATAATTTGAAAGTAGATTTGACTGCAGGCTTCCATAAGTTGATACAGCGCTCCCTTAATCAAAGGATAGTTAAAAAGAATATGAAATGAGCTGACACATTTTGACATGATTGCCGATTGCAGATCAGACACATGTGCACTGCACATTGGAAATGCAAAGGAAAGAGTTTTCATTCCTTCAAGTTGTGGATTTTAAATCAGTTACTGAGATAGTCATTTCAAACATAAAATCACACAGTTCTGAAAGACCCTTCCAACTCTAGGAAAAGAAACATGTAGATCTCCTCATTTTGCTTAGAAATCACATTGTCAGCTATAAAGGAATCTGAAGAAAATGCAGAAAATTTTTGGTGGGTAGCATGGGGGGAAACAACTAAACATGAAACAGAAAAAAAAATCATAAAGGAAAATAGATTTGACACAAAAAACTTCTGAAAGTCTTATATCCCAAAGTCATTTTTTTTAAAAAGTCTACAAGGCACTGTATTGTATTGCATTGTATTGTACTGTACTATATTGTGTTGTATTATTAGTCCTGTGCAAATCTGTAACATTTATGAAGTGATAAGCAATATTTATTAACCACTCAAAACCTTTTCCTACTGTTTGAGCTTCCACGGGTCCTCCTCCAGGACTGACATGTGTCCTGGGTATGAGAATGGCAGGTGAAAGCCAGGACACTCTCAGCAAGCCCTCAGAATCAGATGCACCTGACTCAATCTCTCAGTGTCCCACTGCATGACCAGCAACCTTGCTGATTCTCAACTGTCTCACTGGGTGCTAATGAGATTGCAGTGAAGGTCTGGTCAAACACAACGTATATACCATTTACAAAACTGTCCCATCATACGTGCCCAGGAAATGATCATTTTGAAGATTACAATTGCATCCTTAATCAGCACCATTGTTTGCCAGGGGCTAAGGCCTACAAGTTTCTTCTCAATATCCACTCTCTATTCCTGTCTGCACAATCCCATTTGGGAAATATTAAGCAAACACTGCCAAATTCCTGGAGAGAAGTCATCTCTCCAGCTCTGACCACTGAGAAAAAAAAAGGGGAAGTTTTCATGTTGGCCTTCCAGGAAAGCTCCTTAAAGTATGTGATGGGAAGGGCGGGAGAGGGCAGACACAACTGGCATGGTCACAGGGTCCTTGGCTCTTCCACTGCTTCCTGCCTGGAACACATACTTGATTCTAGAAACCAAGTAGTCTTCCTATGACCCCAAAGGTGACAAGAACAGTCCAAGTTTTGCTGGGTGGAAAGGATTGAGAAGCTGCTCACCACTAATATCCCACAAATTGTGTACCAATCCTGGATTTCTAGCTCTTGAACTTTTCATTCAGTGATAAAAAATAAAACTCTTAATTTATTTGAGCCACTGCTAAACAGGTTTGTTACACTCATAGCCAAAGCAAATCTCCCCACCAGCACACCCAGCATACACTAACAGAAATACAGACAAAATATGTAAACAGCCAATTTAACAACAGCAGCAACAAAATGGTAAACATTAGGTACATCTGTGACAAAACTTATTACATTATTATTGTTATGTAAATAAACACAACTCTATGTTTAGCAGTCATGTTGACGGTAAAGAATAACATTCAAAATGCCAAATTTAACAATTACCAAATGTGACATTGTCAGTATTGTGCCATGTTTTCTTCTTTTTAAAAAAGAAATGAGAGGCAACAGATTCGCTAGAAACCACTGTTGTCTTCTTCCTAAACTTCTTACTCCTTCTCTCCCTAGATTAGCCCAACATCTTCAGGATGCTGTGAGTCCTGCCTTCCTATATTTTTGTGCTTTTGCTGCGTGGATGTGCATGCAAAACAAAGTACTGCACAACAACTCATACTTTCACATTTCAATAAACAGAATCCATGATCCATATCCTTTTATTCAATGCTATAATTTTGACCCAATATTATAATTTTGAGATTTGTCCACAATCTAGTTTGTTCATTTTAATAGCAATGCTCTTTTCCATTGGATGAATGTGCTATATTTATCAGTTCTTTCATCGTTGGGCATGCCCTTGAAGTTTTGCTGTCAGCATGTCTTTGGCTATACATGGGCAAGTCTCTCATTATTGCTTTAATTTGCAAATCACTAATTACTGTGTGTCAACCCGCCTTTGGTTTTCCTCTTCTATGAGTTTCCTGCTCCCATGAACATTCAGTATTTGGTAAAAATTTTGGTTTTGTTTTATTTATAGGAATTATTTATAAGCCCTAGGCAGTGATACTTAGCTATCTATCTATCTATCTATCTGCACTTCATGGAATTGTTTCAAATTTTAACATCAAATAAATCAATCTTTTTCTTAATCTTCTGTTTAGAAAATTGAGATATACTCCATTTAACCTGAGTTATTCAAATGCATGCAATTCAATATGGTTTTAGTATATTCAAAGTTGTGCAACCATCACCATTAATTCCAGTATGCTCTTTCTTCCCACAAGAAATCCCACACAAAATTGCAATCACTCCCCGTTTTGCCACACACCCTCTCCAGTCCTTAGCAACTGCTAACCTAATTTGCTGTATAAATTTGCTATTCTAGATATTTCACTCTTAGAACATAGGCCTTTTGCTATGGTTTCCGTTACTAAACATAATGGTTTCCAGGCTCGTGCACGTTGTAGTATGTATGAATACTTCATTCCTTTTTATATTTTAATACTATTCCATCATATGGATATACTAATTTTGTTTGCCCATTTATCACTTAAAAGATATCTCGATTGCTTTCTGCATGGGGGCATCATGAAGAACACTACTCTGAATATTTATGTGCAGCTCCATGAGCGGACGTGTGTTTTCAATTCTCCTGTGTGTGCCTCAGAGTAGAAACACTAGATCACACTAAAACTCTAGTTAGCACTTTGAGGAGTTGCTGGACAGTTTTCCAAAGCAGCGGAATCATTTTACATTTTAAACAGTATGTCCAAAAATATGTGGGGGTTCCAATTTTTGCATATACTCTCCTAAAGTTCAGCTGTCCATGTTTTTTGTTATGATAGCCATAATAGTGGGCATGAAATAGTATATATCTAATTATGACTTTTTAATTTTTCTTACTAACAGTGTTCAGCATCTGTTCATGAGCTTATTGGTTATTTGCATATCTTTATAAGATAAATGTCTATCAAACCTTTTGAGCATTTTAAAGCTAAATTATCTATTTTAAGTGTTCATTATACATTCTGCATACAGTACTTTATTAGGTATGTTTTCAAACATATTCTGCCCTTCTATAGGTTTTATTTTCACCTTCTAGATAATGTCCTTTTAAGTGCAAATATTTTGAATTTCATGAAATTCAGTTTAAGTAAATCTTTCGTTGCTCGTGATTTTAATGCCATGACTAAGAAACTGTTGCCTAACTCAAGGTAATAAAGGTCCATACTTCTTGGGGTGAGCACAGTAACACAGCTGGCAAATCCTCCATCCTGTGGTGTCAGCATATTCCATATATGGGCTATATGGGCACTGATTCCTGTCCCAGCTGATCCGCTTCTGCTCCAGCTCCCTGCTAATGGCCTGGGAAGGCAGAGGAGGATGTTTCAGTCTTTGGAACCAGGCACCCTAAGTGTGAGATCTGGAAGGGGCTCCTAGCTCCCAGCTTTAGATCAGCTCAGCTCAGCTCAGCTCCGGCCATTGTGGCCATCTGGGGAGTAAACTCTGCCATCCCCATCTTCTCACTCTGAAAAACCTGGGAATACACAGTTGCCACGTTGTTTTTGATTTTTTTTGTTCTATTTGAGAGAGAATGACAGCAAGCTCACATTCACTATGACTCACTCCTCACATGCCCACCATGAGCAGGGGGCAGAGGATGAGCACAGCTAAAGTCAGGAACTCAATCCACATCTCCCATGTGGATGGCAGGAGCATCACTGCAGCCTTCCAGGGTCTGCAGAGTAGAAGTTGGGAGTCAGGAACTGGAGACGGCAATGGAACTCCGGTGTATCCACGTCGAAAGCAGGCATCCTAACCTACCTTGTAGTCACTGGCCCAAGTGCCTGGTCCAGTTGTCCTTTTCTTAACAATGTTAAAAAACACTTTTAAGGAACTTGTCCATGGGTGGGTGGGATGCGAGCAGGAAGGAAGGCAGGATGGGAAGTATTGCTATACTCTTAAGTCTGTATCATGAATGCCTGAAATTTGTTCACTTTGTATATACTTTAACTTATAGAAATTAACACATTATATTTGCACCATGACATACTGCTTTCCTATAATTCTCTCTAAAAGGCTGAAAGTTTTATTTCATTTTCCAGATTTAAATCTATCTCAAAATTGATTTTGCATTGGTGTACAGGAAAAATCCAGTTTTTTTTTCTTTTGTATAACTATCATGTGACATGTGGAAATTAATTGGATACTGTGCTTTTCCCTCTGGTCAAGAATGCCCCTCTGCAAAGGAAGGACTCTCCACACATGTGCATGGCTGTGTTTCTGGGCTATTCTGCTCTACCGTTCTCTCCGTCTCACACTGCAGTTATTGAAGCTTTACAAGAAGTCATGAACTTGTAAGATTTCAATGCTGTTCTGCTTTTCCAGGACTTCTTTTTGGATCTTTTTCAAATCTAGCTCTACTTTTTCCATGAATTTCTTCTGTTTTTTTTAAGGATTTATTTTATTTTATTTTATTTTATTTTATTTTATTATTGAAAAGGCAGATTTACAGTGAGAAGCAGAGACAGAAAGAAAGATTTTCTGTCCTAAGTGACTACAAGGACTGGAACTGCGCTGATCTGAAGCCAGGAGTCAGGAGCTGCCTCCGGGTCTCCCTTGTGGGTGCAGGGTCCCAAGACTTTTGGCCGTCCTAGACTGCTTCCTCAGGCCACAAACAGGGAGCTGGATAGGAAGCGGAGCAGCTGGGACATGAACCAGTGCCCATATGTGACCTCAGATGCAAGACGAGGATTTAGCCACTAGGCTGTTGTGCCGGGCCTTTCCCACAAATTTCTAATGCTTTGCTATGGTGTCTGCTCGATCTTGCATCTCTAATCAACCAACATACTGTAATATCAACATATCCTGTAATATCCAACCTGCTTACACCCATTGGTTATTCCTCTATGATGTCCTCTTCTCTGGTGGCATTACGTTGTTGTTTGGGGAGGAGACTAGGGCTTCAGAAAGAACACTTGCACAGCAGACTTCACTGATTCCTGCTAAGCTCTTGCTGGTCCCCAGTTGTGTGAGTTCTTTGGATGCAATGCTCTCCACACCACTGTGACCAGCAAACTCTGAGATCTCTCCCAGTCCTGGTGCAATGATGTCATTCAGGTTACTCTTTCATATTTTTTCACATTGAGCTCAAACGTATGCCAAGATCCTTTCTGCTTCTCTGGATCCACGGGCCTCTTTGAATCCCTTTTGGTGAACAAGGCATGTTTGAGTGCTGTAGATATCAGTGTTGGACAGATTATCACATTCATTTATGACAAAGCCTTATAATGTCACTGTGTTTTCAAATCTCATTTAAAAAGAAATACTGACCTTCCCAAAAGATGAGTTGCAAAACAATAGTCTCCTTTAACTTAGAGCAAAACTAACCATTACACAGCCTCTTATTTCTGAAAAAGGGTTCAGATCACTTGAAGTTTACTGCTTTAGATAATTGCTCTCAATGAATAAATACATAGATTACAGGAATCCATATGCTTAAAACTAGATGATAGTTTATTACCTTCAAAGAGAAATTATTTTTTACTTTATCGCTTTGACAGCTGCTGATGTACGCCAACAAACTTCAAGGAATATTCTAACTGGCTGTTTTTGTTTAGTCTTATAAATCTAAAATAGTAATGCAAGGACTGTAAAGTTGGGTTTTCTAGGCAATTCCAAGATTCACAGAGTTAACAATATCTGTAACTTTCAGTATTATTGCACTTGCATTTCTTCTGAGCAGCACTTACAACAGGACTGTGAGGCACATGAAGCTTCTAAGACTTTTGGCAAAGTAAGTTGAATAATACTGGTGGGGAGCAATATTTTTTCTATTTTACTCTTTCATGAGTTCCATTTAATAAAAAGTAAAATTATTAGGAGCAATCATTGGCATTCCTGAATTTTAAAAAAAAAAATAGACCATTTAAGTGAGTACTAAAATGTGGTTAATACAGTACAAAATTTATCACATTTTCATAGAAATGCCTAGATTAGTACCAAGATAATGTGCAATGAGTAACATTTTCTCCATGCTATTAAATTCTTTTAATGTTCTGTAGTGCATGGAAATGTAGATCTAATTTGAGGTTATACTTGTAAGAATTCTTATCTGTATTTCTCCACTGAGTTGTTATTTCAAAACATTTGTAACTCTTAGTAAAGAAGCCTCTTATTTTATTTCTTCAAGCTGGGATGAAAAGAAAGTGTGTTGGGTCTTTCTGACACTGTAAGGTTTAATTTTCCTTGCACAACTGAACTATTACAAGTTTGACAGCTGTCCAATATCCATAATGCCTTTTATGTTTCCTGTGCATTTTGTATGGGAGCAGGGGAAATGAGACTGAGTCATCCTTTAAGTCAGCCCCTAAAGAATAGAGGATTTAAGACTAGAGCCTGCAGGTGTGAGTTGCCTGACCCAGCATTCACATTATACTAAGTGAAGAATGACTTTCACTCTAATTCCAAAAACAAAGGAGATGTCCCAGAGTCCAAAAGCCAAACTAAGGAGATTGAAGTCCTAAAACATGGGGGATCTTATTAAACCAATCCATCAAGAAATATTTACAAAATGACTAAAGTGCATTTAATACTAGGTTGCATTAGGGTAGATAAGCTTGAACATCAAGGAGCAGGGGAAAATAAATACTTGAAGAGACAGAACATTGTATTATTTATTAGATAATAATATAAAGAAAATAGTAGAGTGAGAAGAAAAAAAACAGAGAAAAAATGAAGAAACAGAATTAGCTATAAAAACAAATCAATAATTTCAATCAATGATTTTCACAAAAAGGGACAGATGAGGATCACTGTTTTCCCAGAAGAAGGGAAGGTTAAAGTAACAAGATCAAGTATAAGATAGTATAATGTCGAAACTAGGGAGGCTTTAAATAAGGATCTAATCATCTGAACCCTCCAAGAAAGAAGGAAACGCCCAGATGACAGTGTCTCGTGTTAACGCAACACAAAGCAGATTTCAGACTAGAACCCAAGTTTCAGATTCCCATGCTGCCACTTGCAATACAATTCCAGCTCAGAGTCTCACAGCAAAAAGAAATCATTAAAGCTGTGTCCATAGCAAGGAGCAAAGGGCTTGAGAACAGAAAGAGGGGGCTTGAATGGAGGACACAGTAGCAAAACATCGTTAGCGAGGCTTGAATTCTAGGAGGTCCAGCCAAGCAGAAGAGGGTGTGTATTAGATTTTCACATGCCAAGTAATGACTTGAGTTTTAAAATGTCTGTTTACCTGGGATGCTTGACTAGACAGTATGTATATGCAGATCCTTTATTGTTGTTGTTTTTTTTTTTCTCCTAACACTTCCTTTTATTCCAGTATAGACACTAAAATACAATTTGAGAAACTCTCTAGCACACTCAACCTTTTTCAAATCTGGCAGACAAACTCCAAACTCACCAGCCTTCCACATCTCAGGAGTGTGAAATCTTATTTTCCAGTTCTCTGCTCAAATTTAACAAGCCACCTCCTGCTTAACTTTCGTCTCTGAAACCTAAAAGCACCATACAATTGTATGCCCAACCCTGCTCCTCTGGCCTTCCCAGCTCTCCCCTTCAGGAGTCAGAAGGACCGCAATTTTGAATATCTCATTATGGCTTTCTGCTACCCCAAGAACCACAGAAGGCTTCATGTTGGTTCTTGTGCCTTAAAAACAAAAGAACTCCCTCTCCCCAAAAAGTATCTTTCTAGCCATCCTCTCACCCTTTGACTTTGAGAAGCATTTAGACAGTATTTAAGTATCTCCAAATTCTCAAAAACTGAATAAATGAATCTAAGCCAGGGCTGGGGTTTTGTTGATACGATTGTTCTCTTTACTACTTTCTGGTGGAGATGCACTCAGTGAAAACGCCATGCTCTCAATTAGGCAGCTGGGTGACTTATAAATATATATTTATGTTTGAAGCCTAAGTGGCCATTGGCTTCCCTACTGTTTTACTTAGCTAACAAAACAACTCTATCAAAGTAAGTATTATTCCACAACCCAACTTCCTGTGCAGAATGCTCCCATATGCCCCATCCGTCTAGCGCTCTGATGAACTACATCGTTTCTTATAAACTGTCCATGGCCCATAAATTTCCAAGCATAAAGGCTATTACTGTGCTGTGCAAATCTGCTGAGAATTTGGGCCTTTCGAACTCTGCTTTACCTGATGGAAAATGAGACTGGAGGGAAAGTCCATCTGTAAACTTCCTTTACAGCCCTCCCTCCCAGCCCTACTCCTGTTCTGATCAGGGAAAATTTTAATGCGAACAAGACTAGAACAAGGGTTTATTTTGACTACCCCTAAGACGCTTCTGCATCAAATTAACATTTTTTTCCCCTGCAAGTGCTACATCACAGGATAGAGAAAATGGAGATTTGGGGAATTTCTAATTAATCTGGGCAATATGGTTTAGAAAACTCAGATGGTAAACAAAAATCATTTTATTATACTAGCTAAATAATTCTAGGGAAAGATACTCACAAATTAGTGTTGTAGAATTCCAGTGATTGCTCCATCTTTGCTTGTACCAATATAAATTATGCTACTCCAAACTCTGTAGTAATCAGAAAAGGGATGCTGCTCACGCACCTGAGGTCTAACAAGCAACAGCATTCCTGGGCTCAACACCAACACTGCTCCCATGATCTGCTCCTGTGTCGGCACTCTGCATCTTGCAGTGGATGCACATGGTTTCATACCGTCTTCTCGAGCACAAAGGATGTGGACAGAGAAGCAGGGTCATGACATGAACTCATCCCTGAGATGTCATGCCTGCTCATCATTGGCTTCATCATGACTAAATGATATGATTCATAGGTGAGAAGCCACACAGGGTGACCTGACAACCAGGGTATCACTTTATGTGCTTTCAAGGAAATTAAAGCAGAAGTCAATGTTTTCCAAAGTTAAACCATTTAAATGTATCACCATTAGACCTAATGGTACCAAGAATAAATCAACCCATCTCAGAGCTTTTAATACAAAGAGAAAAGACTCCCCAAATAAGAAATGACATAGAAGGAAGGGAGGAAGAAGGGAAGGGTGAAGGGGATGAGGAAGGCATGAGGAGTCTGTCTATCTGAGCAGGGTTTTCCCCTTGTGCTAAGAAGTGGTCTCACCTTGCCAGCTCTAAGCTAGAATCTGCCTTTTTACCTTCACACTTCCCTTCACAGCTCATTAAGTAAGCAGTGAGATGCTCTGGCTATTGTTACTTCCATTGACCAAGAATTACAGGGCTTCCTTGAAGAAATTAAGAAAAGTGTGCTTGTGTGTGTGATGCATTTCATGCAAAGAGGGCTTGAAAATTCTTGAAACCATTTATAATCCTAATGCAAAAAGAATCATCTGGTAAATGAACTGCATTTAATTGAAGGGGTTGAGGTACAGGGGAACCAGGGGAACACAGTGGGGCTGCTCACTGGCTCCTCTGCGTAGGCTGGCATTGGCATGCTTGCTATTCACCATTCAGTTGATCCCATCATGACAGCTTTTGCCGTTTACTTCCTGAAAAATACATACTACAGTATGTATTTCCCAAAAATTGGATTTCTACAGTACTGGTGATTCTCTCCAGTATTTACATATAAGCTTCTCACTCAAATTTCCTTCCCAAGAAGCCATCAGAATTCGTAATACTGTTCATTATCCATTACCCACCATTGAATTTGTAATATTTTGATATTTTAAAAATCCCAGATTAAAATAAGATGTAAAATAAGTAGCACAGGAAGTGATTTTTCATTGCTCACTCTGAGATTTGTGGGTTCAAAGTACTCATGTGCTGTGCAAGATGAGGCTACTCTCTCCTGCGAGTTTTCTTTTAAGGTCATACACTTTCAATATGAATATTTAACTGAAGAGTAATAATGTAGTGTCAGATACTTACACAGCATAGTGGTGTAACACTCTGCATTTTGACATCCGTCTAGACAGATGTTTAAAACTTAGGGTTTGCAAGGCTGTGTTTAAATTTTATAGAAAAAAAAATCTGGGAATCATTTTTTATACCAAGACTACTTTTAACAATTTTACTGTCAACAATTTAATTAATTCAAATAGAGACAGAAAAGTTAAATGATTTATGTACGCTTTCCAGGAGGAATTTGGTCAAACTGAAAAAAAAAATCCATCCATAAGGAACTTTTCTTACTGACACACCGTCATCAATCATTGTGTCTATTTACATGGTTTATGTGTACATATAAAAGGTGGTTTCTTATTTCAATGTTTTTTCCTTGACTGGAATCAGTACAGCAAGGAATTTGATCTTGAAAAGGAATCATTAACCTTCAGTGCAACAACAGCTATGTTTTGTTAGGATATACCCAAAAAGTAACCCTAACTTACCCTTTTCATATGTCCTAATGTCACTGCTGAGTATGAATGTGATATATTTCCTTTTAATTAAAAGTAGTCACATTGCGGTGTGATTTTTAATAACTTCAGTGTCTTTAGATTTCTACATTTTAGATTCATGTTGAAACGTGTACAGCACCACATGCTGATTGCAAAATTCATTAGTGTGTAAATCATGTTTTAGTGATAGTCCTTTAAACAAAGTTGGTTTGATTGCAAAGTGCTTGCTGGTTGGCTTATTTATTGTGAAGGTTTGTCAGGCGGAGCAGTTAAGTTAATCAGTAACTAATAAAAGATTGAAACCGATAGATATGTCAGCCAATTTATTTCTGAAAAAGGTTTGGGGCTTCTTAATAACCACTCATGAAAACATGTTTTAATGGCTACTTCAGAAGGCTTATTTCCATACTGCATGCAAAGTTAAAAGAAGATTCCTTAGTTCAGTTGAAATCAGAAAATAACATACATTATTTCTTTGAGTTTTATTACCCAACTATATGTCCATAGCAGACACTTAACTTGATTTGCTTTAGAATCAATGTGCAGTTTGCTATTTCTATTTTTCTACCAGGCTTAGTATTCTGTAATTTAAAATAGCAGAAGTATTTTCATGAAGCCCACATCTCGTAGATCTTTCCCACCAGTAATTCTCAATGAGATTAAGATAAGTCACTCTTATAAGGTTTTGATATTGCACTATTCTCATTGGTACATTTTCATGCAAAAGAAAAACCATGGTTAAGACCAAATTCAAACTGATTCTCTACTTGGAAGAGTTTAGGAAAGTAATAAGAAGCGTGTAGAGTTTATGCACCAGTCATGAGACTTAGAAATGATCTCTGTTTCCTCATTTTTAAATTGTTTCTGGGAGAGAGAGGTAAGAACTGAAATGATCACAACTAAATTCCCTGCAAGTACTGTGAACCGTTAGCAATCCCCTTTCCATTCACAAAGCAGATACAGAACTCCGAAACTGATGCAATGCCTTGCAAACCTGGGTTGGCTAAAAAAAAAAAAGACTTAATTGTTTGAAAGGCAAAACTAGAGAGGGAGAGAGAGATTTTCCATGTGGTAGCTCACTTCTAAATGGCCACAATAGCCATTGCTGGGCAAAGCCAAAGCCAGGAATTAGGAACTTCACCAGCAAGTCCCACCTGGAAGGACCAACTTCCAGTGTTTTCACAGGCATATTATCATGCAACTGCTTCAGAAGTGGAGCACTGGGAACTTGAACCAGCCTTCATATGGACTGTCGTCATTGCAACAGGAGGCTTAATCTGCCATGTTACAATGTCAGCCCCTAAACCTTATGTTTTAAACAAATAGTAGACCAGTGATGACTCTTGGATAAGACCATGTTCCCTCAGTGTTAAGGAAAGTTTAAAGCTTTGTCTAGAGGAATCAGGCCAAATCTCAGCGGAGGCTAACATGTGCACCCATCAATTCATTTGAGATAGAGGGCTAAGGCAGAACTGACCAAGCAGCTGCCTCCACAGGTGCATGCATTGGCTGGTGCAGATAACAGACCAAACCTGACCCTGCACCAGCCAATGCAGATACGAGTAAAATCCGAGGTCACAACAGGCAATATTACTTGGAAGACTTCCACACTGGACTACTAGACTCAGAACCTTGCCACAGGGAAAATCACAGGATGCGTAGTCCATTCTTGGAGTACAGGTATTAGGACTGGGCCTTCTCAGTTACTGAGCTACAGACATAGTAAGTGGGAAACCATGATATCTTAAAATGACTCACATTTTAGGTGGAAAATTCATGTTCACCAATCCATATACTCAGTGAAAAACTGTGACTTCTTCATGTATCTTTTAGTTGTGCCCAAAGATTAGCATATCGGAGGTCAGAACTATTTCGTGTCAGCCTTATACCTAATTATAAATAAGAATCCCACCTGGAGACAATTTTCAGTTTTGTTTGATGTGACCACTTTCATCACAAAAGTGTCATACCCATTCCAAATCCGTTTGCAGCATGACCTTGAATGTTATGCAATCATTGAAGAACTTAACAAGAATACTTTCATTTTCTTCCACATGTATCTTTCCTTTAATTAAACAGCAATAAGGGAGGAAATTCTGCAACTACTCTGTGGACGTGATTTAACAACTGAATGTACTGTAGCTCAAAAGAATGCCAGATGGCCAAAATGTTCAACTTTGAATGTTCACAGGAAATATTACTATTTTACAGTCAACCATATTCAACTAAGAATTGAGTCAATCGGTTTGGAACTTTTTAAGTTTTCTTAGGATATCAAAATATTCTCCTAAGACAATAGGCATATTTCTGAAAAGCTTCAGATTACTTGGTTGCATAACAGAAGAACACCAAATAACAAAGAGGGAAGGCTAGCAAGCAGAGAAAGAAGAACAGAGTGTCCCTCATGTGTAAATATAGAGGTAGGCTGGGGCAGCATTGTGGTGGCCATGCCAGCATCCCACCTGGGCACCTGTTTTAGTCCCAGCTGCTTCATTTTCAATTCAGCTTCCTGCTAATGTGCTGGGGAAGCAGGGAAAGATGGCCCAAGTTCTTGGGTCCCTGAACCCAAGAGGAAGAACCAAGGGAAGCCCCAGGCTCCTGGCTTCCTGACACACCCCCAGCTCCTGTGACCATTTGGGCAGTGAACCACAGAGGGAACATCTTACTCCTTCTCTCTGTGTAACTCTGCCTTTCAAATTAATTAATTAGCTAACTATTATTATTATTATTATTTAAATAAAAGTAGACAGACCAGGCCTGGTGGAGCCACTTCACCATCAGTAACGCAGGTGTCTATCTCACTGCTGTACCCTCTACCAAGCAGTATCTATCACCAGAACCTCCTGAGATTGAGGCGGCAGCCTGGACTTCAGCTACGCCATTACAGAAACCAACAGGATTGCCTCCCAGCCAAAGCAGCTCTTTTTAAGCAGCTTCCTCAGAATTCCATTGAATGTTTCTGTTTATACCTCTTTGGCTGGAACCACATTTAGTTGAGAGAAAAGTGGGGATCAGTGTTTAATTCTGAGTTACAAAGGCCCAGGCTAAAATTCAAATTCTCTTAAGGAGAAAGAAGTTGAGATTGACTGGGCCTGGCATGGCAGCCTGGCAGCTAAAGTCCTCACCTTGCACTCTCCAGGATCCCACATGGCCGCTGGTTCTAATTCTGACAGCCCTGCTTCTCATCCAGCTCCCTGCTTGTAGCCTGGAAAGCAGTTGAGGACGGCCCAAAGCCTTGGGGCCCTTCACCTACGTGGGAGACCGGTAGGAGGCCCTGGCCTCCTGGCTTCAGATTGGCCCAGCTCCGGCTGTTGCGGCCACTTGGGGAGTGAATCATCAAATGGAAGATTTTCCTTTCTGTCTCTCCTCCTCTCTGTATATCTGACTTTCCAATATAAATAAATAAATGAATAAATCCTTTAAAATTATTTTTTAAAAAGTTGAGATTGACTAAAAGCAGTCTCTTGCTATAGAAATTCTTAAATGACCAAGATATAAGATTGTTTTAAGCAGTATTTTAGTTTATTTTTCCTCATTTGAAAAAGGGAAGAGGCTTGATTATTTTTTTGTTGCTTTTTGGTTTTTTTTTTAATTTATTTAATTTTTTTAAGGAGTTATTTATTTTTATTACAAAGTCAGATATACAGAGAGGAAGATCTTCCGTCCGATGATTCACTCCCCAAGTGAGAGCAATGGCCAGTGCTGTGCCGATCGGGAGACAGGAACCTCTTCCAGGTCTCCTACACGGGTGCAGTGTCCCAAAGCATTGGGCCGTCCTCTACTGCTTTCCCAGGCCACAAGCAGGGAGCTGGTTGGGAAGTGGAGCTGCCGGGATTAGAACCGGCGCCCATATGGGATCCTGGCGCGTTCAAGGCGAGGACTTTAGCCGCTAGGCCACGGTGCCGGGCCCTATTTAAATTTTATTGAAAAGTCAGATATACGGAGAGGAGCAGAGACAGAGAGGAAAATCTTCTGACCGTTGATTCACTCCCCAAGTGGCCGCAACTGCTGGAGGTGCATCAATCTGAAACTAGGACCTTCCTCCATGTTTCCCACGTGGATGCAGGGTCCCAAGGCTTTGGGTCATCCTCGAATGCTTTCCCAGGCCACAAACAGGGACTGGATGAGAATGGGGCCACCTGGATTAGAACCAAGGCTTGATGTTTAAAGATATCTTTAAACAGCTGGCACTGCAGCTTAACAGGTTAATCCTCCACCTTCAAGCACCAGCATCCCATATGGGCCCTGGTTCATATCTTGGCTGCTCTATTTCCCATCTAACTCCCTGCTTATGGCCTGAGAAGGCAGCGGAGGATGTTCTAAGCTTTGAGATGCTATACCTGTGTGGAAGCCTGGGAAGAAACTCCTGGCTCCTGGCTTTGGATCTGCTCAGCTCCAGCCTTTGTGGCCATTTGGGGAGTGAACTAGTGGATGGAAGATCTTTCTCCCACTGTGTCTCCTTCTCTCTGTAAATCTGCCTTTCCAATAAAAAATAAATAAATCTTCAAAAATAAAGAAAGAGAGGTATTCTTAATGCCAAACTATAGAAATAGGTGGAGACATGTGGAGTGCTCAAAGTCTTAGGTTGGATTTATTAAATTAAAAAACAACTTCCAAGTGGAGAAAATAGTGTGCAGCTGGTCCCAATGTTTTCAGCTCGCTGAAGACTTAATAGGGAGGAGAATGGTGGTGCAACAGTGCCTGGCACCCAGGAAATGTGTTGGCATCTAGATGAGGTGCATAAAGCAGCCCCAAAGAGGATTAAGACTTGAGAGCTTTAGTGGGAACCTTACTATTTCCGACTTACTTCCTTCATGCTCAGACACTTTATATCTTAAACAAGGGAATAAATACACATGCCTCGTTAGGTTGTAACCATTTAAAAGAGGAATTTCACCATGTAGAGAATGCCGGATGTATACAAGCTCCACAAGAGTAACTATCACATCTATTACCATACATGTTTTAAAGCTCTCACTGAAAACAAGATCAACAACCAGCAACTGTCCTGAGACATGAGAGGTCCGTTTTGCACTAGCCTGCCTGGCTGGCACATCTCACCTTTGCCTTTCTTCCTGTGCTTTAATTATTTCTGTGTCTAGGCCAGGTTTTTCAGTCTCTACTTCCATACTTTGAATCTCTCAACTATATGCATTGAGTAATAGTGTGTTTTTTGTTTGTTTGCTTGTTTTTGAATATTTATTTTTTTAATTAAAAAAATGTTATTGGAAAATCAGTATACCGAGAGGAGGAGAGACAGAAAGGAAGATCTTCCATCTGATGATTCACTCCCCAAGTGGTCACAATGGTTGGAGCTGAGTCGATCTGAAGCCAGAAGCCAGGAGCCTCTTCTGGGTCTCCCACACAGGTGCAGGGTCCCAAGGCTTTGGGTCACCCTTGTCTACTTTCTCAGGTCACAAGCAGGGAGCTGAGTGGGAAACAGGGCCACTGGGATTAGAATAAGAGACCATATGGGATCCCGAAGCATGCAAGGAAAGGACTTTAGCCACTAGGCCATCGCGCCAGGCCCTAAAGATTTATTTATTTTTATTGGAAAGTCAGATATAGAAAGAAGAGGAAGAGGACAGAGAGGAAGATCCTCCATCCGATGATTCACTCCCCAAGCAGCTGCCACGGCCGGAGCCAAGCCAAGCCAAGCCAATCCGAAGCCAGGAGCCTCCTCCAGGTTTCTCACACAGGTAGAGGGTACCAAGGCTTCAGGCTGTCCTCGACTCCTTTCCCAGGCCACGAACAGGGAGCTGGAAGGGAAGCGGGGCTGCTGGGATTAGAACCAGTGGCCATATGGGATCCTGGAGCATGCCAGGCAAGGATTCTAGCCACTAGGCCATGCTTTGGGCCCACATTGAATAATATGTTACAAACACATGAAGTAATACTTCAATGTCAGGAAAAAATACATGGTCTAAAAAAGTCATAGCTACAAGAAGCATAAAGATTAAGAGCTGGATTTGAATTTGGCATCCAACTTGGAACCCCAGTATCAACCATGCATTGGTCAAAGGTCCATGACCTCTGTTGGTCTCAGAGTTCTCATGTGTAAAGTGGACATAATTTCACTCATGCAAATAATTGCACATAAAGCACTGAATTCAGAGTCAGGGGTGTCTGCTGCCTGGTGAGCAGTTAATAAATGGTAGTGATCATTATGAAGGACGAGGGAGGTGGAGTCAAGGGGAAGAATATTCACCAGGAGCTACCTCTATGCCAGCACTTCCTTCTGCCTAATAAATGCATCTTTTAATTCCACAAGCTTTTCCAAAAAGTTCTACTCATTGATTTTCATTTTACTTGCAAGACTGAGTGTTGGCTCATTTTTCAAATGCCTACATCAACCAGGGATCAGAAGTCAAGAACTCAATCTAGCTCTCCTACATGGGTTGCAGGAACTCATGGACAGGAGGGTATACATTAGCAGGAAGCTGCAATCAGAAGCGGAACAGAGACTCAAATCCAGACCTTTTGATACGGAATGAGGGCCCAACAAGTTTTATCTTAATTTCTGCACCAAACACTTGCCCCTATGCAAAACTCTCCTAGAGATCTTTTAGCAATATTGACTTGTGTATTTATTTATTTAAAAGGCAGAGTCACAGAAAGAGTCACTTGGAGACAGAAAGATGGAAATCTTCCATCCACTGGTTCACTCTTCAAATGCTGTGAGCAGCTAGTACTGGACCAGTCCAAAGCCAGGAGCCAGGAACTGCATCTGGGTCTCTCACACTGATGTCAGGGACTCAAGTACGTGAGCCGTCATTTGCAGCCTTCCAGGTGAGTTTAACGGGAAACTAGATGGGAAGCAGAGCAGCTAGCACTCTGTTACGGGCAACTGGTATCACAAGCAGGGGTTTACCTGCTGCACTGTAGCCCCATCCACTATAGGATTTTTATTCTTTGCAATAATCCTGGAAATTGTTCAGCTTTTTCCATGGTTGTAATATTAGTGTCCAATCCAAAATTCATGTTGAAGCTTAAGTGTAGGTGATTAAGTTGTAAAGGCTGGGCCCTCACAGTGGGATTAGCAGCCTTAAAAAATGGGGAGGGAAAGGGAGGCCCCTCTTTACCTTCCCCTACCTTCTTCACCATGTAAGGACACAACATCAAGGCACCATCCAGAGGCACAGAGCAGCCCTCACCTGACACTGTCCTGCTGGAGCTTTGACCCTGCACTTCCCAGGTTCTAGAACTGTTCAGGAATAACTTCCTGATCTTTAGAAAGGCAGTTATAGCAGAGAGAGGGGGAGAGACCAAAAAAAAATCTTCCATTTGCTGGTTCACTCCTGAAGTTGGCCCTGGTGGCTGGGACTGGGCCAACGTGAAATCAGGAGCCCTGAAACTCCATCCGGGTATCTTACTTGGGTGGCAGGGGTCCACGCCCTTGGGCCACCTTCCACTGCTTTATCAGACACATATCAGGGAGTTCAGGTCACAAATAGAGCAGCCAGGATTCAGACTGGTTTATACAGGATACCTACGTGGCAGGCAGCTGAACAACACTAGCTCCTAAATCTCAATTCTTGTATAGTATACAGTCTCAGATATATTATCATACCAGCACAAGTTGACTAAGTTAATCTCTTCACAGACAAAAATACTTGGAATGAAAAAACACTTGCCGAAGATGGAGAATTAACCCACAACAGTGGCACTGGTCCAAGGCTGGTGTTTCCACAGGTCAGGCTCTGCCTGTTCATTCATGAGGGAAACTTCCCAATTTCTAATTCTACCTCTTGATACATCAGAGAGGCAAAGCAAAAGTTAGGACACAGGCAGTTCTTCTCAAGACTAAACTGACCTCAAGAAAGTTCTCAGGTCCTCTGGAATGAACAGCGGTTCTTTTTTCTCTTTTTTTAATCATCCAAAATATTTTTAGTATCAAATGCTTCAATCACAGTGGTATTTTTAAAAACCTAGTGCTACAGTTGCTTTTTGTAATTTCAATTTAAAAGTCAGTTTGATTGTGACTGCAAATTAAAATTTTATATATATGACTGCCACTCAACCATTACACATGGATGTGAAACAGTTGAGTAAAATGAACATCATCTTTTTAATGATACCTCTCATGTAAGAAACATGTGTATTTATAGATCTTCCGGTAATTCTCTGCATTAATTCCTTGACCTCAGACTGACCAGAGAAGGTCAACAATTCCTGTAATGTCCCTGAGTGGCACATTTTCAGCTTTAACTTAACCGAAAAGTATATAAAAGCTCAGGCCGTCAGAAAGCACCCAAATAGCTATACAGCTAAGATGACCCCAAAACGCAAGTTAATCCCTCCAAGGTCAATTGTAATTTATGTTCAATTAACTGGCTCAAGGAACCTGTTTCAGACAGAAGCCAGAAATTAGGGAGCTGCGCTTGACTTCTGAGCAGAGAACACTTTTTGTCACAGCCACCATCGGGGGCCCAGAGGAGTAGGTTGTTCAGGGAACTTCCCCACCTGAACACAGGCAAGTCTACTCTCATCACTAAACAGACCACACTGACTCACTCCAGGGATGCACTGAAGACCCGGAGGAATTGGATGGGAAGACTAGTGTTTCTGCTGCTATTCTTGACACTGGGTACGTGACTAGAAGAGCCAACCTCAGTCTCCACTTAGACTTTCTTTAGGAAACACAAAGAAAATACAGGAAGTGACTGAGAAGGGGCCCACTAGCAAAATCTGACACGTCTGAGCACCACAATAAACTATGCAGTCATGAATGATAGTTCACTAAACAAAATAAGAACCCACTGGGCCATTCTGATAGAAATAGGTAAACAAAGTTTAAAAGAAGACAACAAGTGTATATATAAATGGGGAGGTTAAAAGATCATCAATGCATGGTAACACTGGTGAATAACGGTTTGATGAGGAACAGGCTATTTACATAAGTATCCTAAAGTATTTCCCACTATGTAGACAACACCTTGTGATCGAAGTGCTGAAAGTTAATGTCACCAGTACTAGGACAAATACACATCGTTTGCCAGCCAAAACCACTGGCCAGGAGCACAGCATCACTTCTGTGTTGCTCCTGCCAACAAAGCATTACTAAAAGCCAATAGACAAACTCTATCTGAAGGACATTCCACAGAACAACCAGTCTGTACTATACAAATGTCAAGGTCAAGAAAGACCGAGAAAAACCAAGAAAATGTTTACTCCATATTTAAGTAAATTAAAGAGACATGACAAGCAAGATGTAATCTATGACCTTAAATGTGATTTCTGGGTCAGAAAAATGATGTAAAGGACATTACTGTGGCAATTGTTGGCATTTGAATATGGACCACAGAGTAGATAACATTATACTATCTGTGTTAAATTTCATGAGTTTGATAATTATCCTACAATCACATAAGAATGTGTCTTTGTTCTTGGGATATATAATGAAATATTTAGTGATAAAGGAGCATATATGAAATTCTATGAAAAAGAGAAAGTTTTAATATTCACAAGCTTTCCACTCAGAAATGTATGCATAGAATAACTGGAATAAGATATCCCAGAGAGAGGGAACTTTGTTACCACACTAAGATGACAAGTTCTACAGATTCATATACGTTAATGCTAGGTTCTAAACGTTTTACAGCCGAAGTAGTCTTGCCTCTTGAACTGCCCATTTTAAAAGAGCAAATCTTGACAACATAGGTAGGGAAAAGCTGACTGCCTGATGTATGACTGAAACAAAGGTAGAAATCAAGCCCCACAACATTCCCAGAAGTGTGCTGGAACCAGAGATCCTCCTGCCAAGTGTGTCATCTCTGGAAGGGGCTCATGTTGCTACTTCACTTAGAATTGAAGAAAGCAGTGATTGACTACATCAAATAACTTACTGGTGGTTACAGTAGAACTATTTAAATTTAAACACCAACTTTTAAAAGCACCACATAGATAATCAGTATTTAATACCATGGACAATCTCATGTTAGCATCATCATGTGCCTAGAAGGATTTCTAAAAAGCATTTTTAATTAAAAGTGCCAAATATTAGTATCAACTTGAGATATGCTAAATACTACACAGAATCAACTGGAAAGGATGCCTGTCCCAAATTTTATAGTCATAAAGAAAGCAAGACCATTGCTTAAGCTTTATGCTTGCATATGAGTTTAATTACTATTCAACTTAATAAAAACACTGCCTACAGAGTCCATAATGAACTTGCATTAAAAAAAACATGACAGTGTCAAATGAAACATAATGTACTGCTGAAATGACTCTAATGAAGTGCATGCAGATATGAACTCAGAATTAAATGAATAAAAGACAGTAAGCAAAAATAAGTGATGAGGAACCTCTCATGGTTACTGTAACACTGTTGGATCTCAGCAGATATCTCCTGATTATTTGGTGTCAATTTTCCAAAATATTTATCCACTTACTTACTTGAAAGACAGAATGAGAAAGTGATCCATCTTTCACCCACTGGTTCATCCCTAAAAGGTCACAACAGCCAGGGCTGGCCCAGACCAAAGCCAGGAGCCAGGACCTCCACTCAGGTCTCCCACATGGGTGGCAGGAACTCATGAACCTGGGCCTTCAGCAACTGTCTTTCCAAGAGCAGTAGCAGGAAGCTGGATGAGAAGCTGAGTGTCCAAGACTCCGATATTCAATAAAGAATATAGGCATCCCAAGAGGGGACTTAACCCACTGTGGCATAGTGCCTTCCCCATTGATAGTTTTTATAGTTTTTATTTAAAAAAAAGTTTTGATCACTTTGAGGGATCCAAACTCTAAGCTTCCCTGTATTCATTTGCTCAGGCTATCATAACAAAACACCCACCATGGGTAGGTAAAGCAACTAACATCCATATTCTCACAGTTTTGGAGATTGGAAGTTCAAAATCCAGGGGTTGCCGGGATTGAATCTCTGGAGACTCCTTGGCTTGCAGATGTCTGTGTTCTCCCCTGGCTGTTCCTTTGTGCTACAGTGCCCCAGAGTCTCAACCTGTGTCTCAACTCCATCTCCTTATAAAGACACTCATCAGGTAAGACTAGGGCCTGCCCCTACAACCTCACTGAACTCCATAACTGGAGTTCAGTCTCCTGTCTCCACAGTCACATCTTGAGCTACCTTGGGATAAAAATCAACATACAAATCTCCAGATATAATTTAGTCCATAATATCCCCAGTGTCTGAAGCTTTAGCCCCCTTCAATAGAGTGAAAGCTGCATCAAATTCTAGGTGAAAACTGAATACCTTCCCCAAACCAAGTTGAGCTAAACATTTTCAGCAAATTTATAGTTCAAGTTCCTTTTGGGTTCTATGTTCTGTCCTATATGGTGATCTCAGTGGTACCGGTTTATTTCAAGAGCAAGTAAGAATTAGAGAAAATACTTCAACATATGTGAAGTATTCAAAAAAAAAAAAAACAGAACTCCAGATATTAGCTTGAAACTACTTATTAGACCTTACTGTCCCATTTGCCTTCTGACCAGTCAAAAAGCCACATATTTCCCTTTTCCTTTATTTATGTAATCAAGAACTGGTGAAATCACAACCAAGTAAAAAACATATATAAGTCAGTCATGGCATAGGCAAAATAGTTCCATGATGTGCCTTTTGGATGAGCATTTATATACAGCTGATGCTAAAATTCTGTTCCTTACCGCAAGACACTGCTGAAGGACCCACGGCTAAGGTCTCCTTCAAGAGGAAAGAGATGTTACTATACACATCTGTGCGTCAGGCATGCCTTAGGGTGCCATGAATACTGTAGCTGCCATTTGTTAACTACACCAAGATGAAGAAAGACTTCTGCTGTAAACCATTGATAGCAAGATTCTCCACGTAACAAATGCCTCTCTTTCTGGCACTTATCACAGAGGTTCACTCTGTTCCCCTGCCCCCAGCATGAAAATTCTGATCTTGCATACTTTGGCTTGAAAAAAGTCCTCTAAGCACAGTTCTGGATGAGTTAACCCACCCCTTCCTGAAAAGCAACTCAAAATACTTTGCTTTTTTTTTTTTTTCCTGAAGAAAAGCAGTCGTACACAAAATGCTCCCCCATCTCCAATTCCATCTAACTCCTTGAAACTACTGCTCTGCATTTCTGGTCAGCTTCCTTTCCAGTTTCTCCTGGCCACGGTTAACACTTAGAATTGACCTCAAGTCCATTTTCTTTCCTCCACCCTCAGGGTTAACCAGACTTTTCAGATGGTCCACAAATAACACGGTTCACAGGATTTGAGATTTCCAGCACTAAAATCTGGTTGCCCTCCTATTCCCTCCCTGATCATCAGATGATATCACTACTTATATTTCAAGAACGGAAAGTATTAAGTTCTAACTATCCCTAGATCTCCCCTCCGCTATCCCCTATCTAGACATACAAGAGTACTTCATAAAGCTCATGGGGGAGGGAGGTGGGCATTTGGTATAGTGATTAACGTGTTGTTTGAGACGCCCATATCCTCTTCCACATCGTCTAAGCTCAAGTCCTGGCTGTGTTTCCAAATCCAACATCCTGCCACTGGGACACAGCAGGTGATAGCACCTTGAGTATCAGTTGCCCACATGAAAGACCCAGGTTGAATTCCAAACTCCTGGATGCAGCCTGCTGCAGCAGTGGCTGCTGTGGGTATCCAGGGTGTGCATCAGCTGATGGGAGAGTTCTCTGTCACTTCATCTTTCAAGTAAATAAATGTTTTAGAATGTTAGCCTAAAGAATATTGCTAAGGAGGCTTTCAATCTGTGACCAAGCTGAATTTTTTATTATTGTTATTATTTCATGGAAAAATGGAAGTGGATAAGAGAGTTTCCTTTTATGCAAAACTTTGTGTGTATAAAAGTTTTTCATAACACAAAGAAAATGTGTATTATGAAACAACTGCATGAACTTGTGCTTTTAATTCTGTTTGTTCGTGACCTTTTGAAATCTCTCCTTCCCCTCACCACCTGCCACATCTATACCTTCCTTGCCTTCCATGTTGGAAGCACATCTTATGTGGACTCACAAGTCCTAGTTCCCGCCCTTGGTGCTCTGTCCATTACTCAACACCCACTACCCATAATATCACATAGCCTCCTTTCTCCCTCATTACATAAATATGTTCAAAATGATACATCTGTGTTTCCCTGTGTCAGTAGTCTACCCCTTGGTCTTCCTCTTCTCCAAAAAAAATTCCCAAATGATTTTATCTTCTCTAATTCCTTTAGAGACTTTTAGCTCTGAGACTTTTATCTGTAGCCTAGAATTCTCTGCTACATGGCAACCCCAGGTTTTCACCTTGTGAAGGCACATCTCTGTCTCAGCAATCTCAAAATGCCTTAGGCTCAGCATGTCTACACTGTCCCAGGAAATGAAGCCAAACCTACTCACGCTTCCAAAGCAGCAAGCATACCATGCTGTCCAGTGTGTGTCACTCATCTGCCACATCTGAATGCCAGCCTTCTAACTAGCTTCTATTCATCCCTCCTTCTTCCTGCCCCCATAATCACAGCAGTGTTTTCTCTGGTTTCTTGGCTCCCTAGTTCCAGTCCTACCCCTTCAAACTACCACACATAGGCTGATGCCTGTGAGATCATGCACTGAGCTATTCCTATTACCTGGGAGTACACAAAACCTTCGATCCACTGTCTGAACACTAACACCAAACTGGCCACGAAGATGTCTCCTCGGAGTTAGTGAGCAATTTCTAATTTGCTCATGAAAATGACTGGATCGATGTCCCACTGGCTTTGTGGCTGAATCAAATAACAGTATAAATTAACTGAAGGCAGTCCAGAGGGCTGACTGTGTTTCTTTATAGGAATGCCATTTGCTGATGGGCAGCATTGCACGTGTGTGGGGACCTGACTCGGTCCCTATTTTGCAGTGTGAGCCCCTGCAGGCTGTTTTTCCCTGCTTCTGGGACTTAATGGCTGTTAAACAGTCACATCATTACAAACACCACTGGTTATTTCATGCTTTCTGCTTTTGTGACCTTCAACAACATCCCATCCATGCCTCTTTTCACTGACCATTAGCAAACTTGAACTTTTTGAAGTAAGCCATTTTCTATCCCAATTCGGTGCCACTGCTTGGAATGTATAAACATTTTCCACGAGTGCACAAGCTTTTCACTTGGAAAGGTAAGCTCAGTGAATCCCTGGAAAGCCACATCCACCTGGAAGCGGTGCTGCTCTGGAACTATTTGCTTCCAAAGCTCATCCCTGCTCTTCCTGGTTCTGCTCTCCATTGCAGGACATCAGAATATTCCTCCAGCTCTTCTTCTCTGCTCCATTCGAGTTCCCACTGTACACATCTGCCCTGTTCATGCCTTCTCCTCCCTGTTCACCTCCCAGTCTCCCAGGCTGATGACTCAACTGCTCCTCTTCTGCCTCTAACCTAGGAATGGAAACTACCACCTGCTACTATCTCTGGGTGGCCTCATTGCCTCCTGGTTGGCTCCACAGTCCCTCCTGTGCCCTGTGTAACCAATTTCCAGCATTAAATTTTTTGCTTTGAATATACTCGATACTTTTCTGTTTTCTCAGTTGAATTCCAATGTACAATATTTCTTGGTCCCTACTCACCTTGGTCCACCACAAACCTTTGTGTTTCCACAGCCCCTGAACAGGCTGTTATAGATTGATACTACGGTTTTCTTCTCAGCCCCACCCCTCCAGGAGATCTTGAGGAAAGAGGCAATGGCCTATAAATCTCAGGATCCTGCTTACTGTTCAGTGTGCAATAGGTGCACAACATACACACAGCAACTTTTTTTGAGTCTTAACAAGCATTGGATATACTGTAAGTAGAGATATACAAGAGTTTAAGGCAAAACTCAAACAAGAATAACACAGAAGTAACATGAAAGATAGTAAATCAGTGAATTTTTTGAAGATGGAATGAGAAGGAATATTGGTCTGATTGACGTGCTTCACTCTTTCTTTGGAGTGTGACATGTTGTTTTTGGTCTATTGGATCACAATCCAGGCACTGATGGAAAAGTCATCTTTTGCCTCAGTAGAATGACTTAGTTGATAAAGGCATTAATTACCCTCAGCAAAAGCTCTGAGGCAATAAGGCTCTGTCATTTTCCTTCTGGTAGCTAAGCAGAAGAAACCAAAGGGCAGTGAGAATCCTAAGAGAACTTTAGAATTTTGAGGACAAAGTAATACTCCCTCCTGACTCAGGATCCTGGAGAAAACCTAGCACCCTCTGAGACAGGGACTTTTTGACTTGTGTTCTACTCACTGTAATGTAAAACCAATTCTCTGCTACCTTTTACAATGCGAAACGATTTACAAAATAAAATTATATTTGTATGATGACGAAAATAAGAGAGAGATCTACAGAAGACAAACAGCACGAATAGCACACACCGTGACAGACTCGGATCTCCCATCAGAGTCCAAGCAAGTATGATCACTAAGGCAGCCTCCTCCTTCCTTCCACCCACTAACCTTCCCACTGGTGAACTCCCTGCAAGGGCACAGGTGTGACACCACAGTTTTCCTACCTGAATTCAGTGTGCCATAAAAGCCTTAACCACTAAACTTCAACACAAATTTACCACAGCACTCCTTAATACAGTGACATTTTCATCACATGAAAACTAGGTAGAGGGATGGTTGTACAAGCATCAGTTCGTTTTTCCTTACCCATAACAGCACATCCATATTTTAAAATGTGCCTACAACTGACTTCCTGCTCTGGTGTGGATCACAGTGGTGGCTGACTTGGCAAGGTATGGCCCCTGTGTCATGTGAAATACCGCAGGTGCCAGCTACAACAAAGCAACCATTGTCTTCCTATAATGAAGTCCCTTTAAATAGCTAAGTGTCCAAAAGTGAATCCCAGTGTGCCTGGTGGCCAACAGGTCAATTATTGCAGGGTGTTAGACAATTGGGATTGCATTACTACCAACCAGGTTGCTTTTTGTTTTTCATAACGCAATGCTCCTCTATTAGAATAGAGAGAACATATGACACTAAAGATTGAATCAGACAATGTGACACAATGACAGATCTAAATTGCCACAGTTTATACAGGGGCCATAAAACAACACTGACCCTGACTCATATAGAGCATTTACACACAAATCCCAGCAAATTCCAGATGATAACCTTGGAGGAATTTTACTTGAAGCAAGTAGCTATATCTTTAAAAGAAAAAAGAATTTTTTTTATTGAGATTCGTGCCCTTGTGGTGACTGTTATAAGCCACCCCCTATTTTTGTGGTGAACGAAGTAGACACTGAACTAGCATATTTTAATTTCTTCTAAACAACTTCCAGAAAATTTTATTTTGTTTTAAATAAGATTTTATGGGCATGTACTTGAATGTTCACATTTATATCTTCTTGCTATGCTCCAGAAATATTCTCGCTTGACATAAAAAAAAATGCTATTATTTGGGGAAATTCTTCTTGTGACAACGAAACAGGATTTTTCTAAAAACAAAGAACAGAGCTAATATTATCTTGACAGAAAAAAAAAACATTAGAATACTAAATTACTGTTATTATAAATGTCTATTAAAGTGTCATATATTTTGCTGAGTTTTACAAAATAATTTGTCATTTGCTTTTAAATTCTGACTTTTTCCTTGAATGAATAATGTTTCATTTAGGGCAAACACACTTATTTTTTAAATGATGAGAACAGGAGTTGAAACATTATAGAAGTAAGGTTTGTTTCAACACTATATTTCAAAGGATTTCAAGTGTATTCTCTTTGTTTTAAACTGTGAGTGAAGAACAACATCTCTGTAGCAAAAGGAGACACGCTCGATCCCTTGGCATTTCTTGGCATCAATTCTTGTTGCCTAGGTACCAAAAATGGACTTAAGAGTGCTAACATTATGTCAGGTTTTAAACTTTCTATATGAAATCCCAGAACAGTAGATCTATCCTCCCACCTGGCATCCATAGACAAATCCAGCTGACTGATCAAAATATTAACTTTTTGAAACCTAACTTGGTAGTTACAGATGTTTTAATCTTTGGAAGCCATTACGTGTCCACTTTCCTTTCAACACTAATTATCCATGATTACCTCCCCTTATTTTGTATTCTGGAGAAAACTCTGTGTACATTTTCCAGTGCTTTTGAAAATAATAACAAGTTTCATTATTAACAGTAATGAAGACTTTCTAATTATTAAAACCTTGGTATTTCTGGAGACTTGTCTCTGGCTATTCTAAAAAGAAAGTCCAAACATGAATAAAACCGTGGCATAAGTTCCCCGAATAATAGCTTAATTACTTATAAACTCTGGAAACAATTAGTTTATCATCCTTTGAAGTGCGGCAGCTTGCCAGGCTGAGAGTGAAACGTTTGTCACTTTTTCATGTAATGAGCTTAGGGGTTTTTTTTTTGTTTTGTTTTGTTATTTTAGAGTATTTTGAAAAGGAAACGCGCCAGAATAAGTGCAATGTTTCAAAGATTAAAAGTTAGATCCTTCACTTCGTAAATGGCCTCTGCAATCACAATAAAAGTACAGAAAGGAAAATTGAAGAATCTGAAGATGGTCATTTATGTGCTTATGGAAATCACTGGAACAGACACTCGGGTTCAAAGATCAAGTTGTGCTTGAATGACACCAAGATTGCCAAAGATGGACGAGGACTATCCCCGTCCTCAGCCTCTCGATTCCATCCCTCGCACAAACGACCGGCTCACGGGCGCGCCGGCCTCCCGCTCCTCTCGTCGCGGCTCTCGGCCCCTCTGCCCCTCGCCCGCCTCCGCGCAGCTCCCACCTTCCCACGCCTCCGGGTTTCTGTCTCCTCCTCACACCTTCTCCCCTCACCTCATCCATCCGGCCCTCCCATTTCCTCTGCGCCTCTCTTCCTGCTCAGTTCATCGTCAGGTGTTCCTTCTCTCGGCCATAGATCAAAATAAGTTCTGAAAGAGAAGTGGTTATTCTAACTTTATTCACAGGTCTGAATGCTGCCCCCTCCCCTCAAATGAGGAAGAACAAACTAATAACATCACAAGAGAAGGCTGACTTTCATCTTGGCGGGTTGGGGACCTTGTCCGAGCGGAGCGCAGGTTGGGGAGGCCAGGTGGCCAGTTGATGCTACCACGGCGTCCCGTGGAGGCTACCTACACCTGGGGCTGCCGGCTCCCGTCTGACCTTTGCAAGGTCGTTCTGAATTCCATCACCTCACTATTGAAGTGTTTATCTGGATCCCCAGGGACAGGAGAGAGAATTGCAGGATGGTCAATAGCCAGGACGCTCCCCCCTAGGACCCGTCCAGTCCGTGAGGGCCCTTCCCAGTCGCAGGACAGGAAACTTTGGGGATCTTTTTTTTTTTTTCTCTTTTTTGCGTATTTCCACAATGTGATGAACGTTATTGCCTAGTCTGCACCCCCCCACTTGCCGGAAGTCATAAAAACAACTCACCCTTCCCCTGACGGCTGGCATCCCTTTAAGCAGTCCCTGGCCAGTCTGCCCACTCTGGGGATACGCTTTGCATTTTGCAAGCCCCGCGCTCCGTCCCCCTCGCAGACCCATCCGTCAAGGTGTAGGGAGTTGAGACATGACACATTAATGTTTTTATCAGGGGACGCTCTCTGCTCCGCAGCAAGGGAGGAAGACTCGGAGGAGAGGGCGGCCAAAGAGAGCGAAGGCATCAATCGGCGGTTCCTGCGGAAATTCATATTCCGTGTAGGTTCCTCCCTCACCTGAAATAAATCCTGCGGGCCTACCCACACAAACCCACCGCTCTTATTTATTTGCATGTCATGCTTATAATACGGCAGAAAGCAAGACGGATCTTCGTGGAGAGGAAGAGATGGCGCTCACCTTTCAGGCTCGCTCTCTGGAATAAAAAAGAATTGACCGGCTGGGCGCCTAAGAATTTATCTTGAGTTTGTGGTCATTATCTCTATTATACAGCCCCGGCAATAAATAAATCTGGTAGTTACTACCCAACAATAAAACTGTAGTGTATGGGACACCTTACTATTACTTTCTTAATAATCTCCGTTCCTTTCACTTTAAATCTTCCCAGTCTTGTCTTCCCGTTCGTCTGCAAGAATCTGTCTTCTCCCCCGGAGGTACCAGACTGCTCGGATCATTTTTATATTTTGTGAACACAATAAGTTTTCCTGTCTAGGCTTTCTGTTTTTCCTCCTATTTCGAGGCTGCGTAATCTGCTTCAAGACAAAGGGTCGGCCCAGATCAAAAGGCTTTTCCTCCCCCCACCACCAATTTTAAACTCTTTGTGCTTCCACTGGAAAAAAAGATCGCCCCCCTTTCGGCAGCCCTTGCCGGGTCATTGCAAGCAAGCGAGCCACGCAGGCTGCGGCGCCCGGGGCGAGGGGAACAGCGCCCGAGTCCCGCGGTGAGCAGCCCCTGGGCGCCCCGAGTCCGCCTAGGACAGCTCGGTCTTTAGTACCCCGTCGCCCCATTCTTGACGGCGCACAAGTCTGCCACTGTCAGGATTCACAGGGGTCCCATCCCTTGGACTTCTCCAAGCTCGCCCTGCACCGGGCCACAGCACGCCTCCTGCGGACGCGAGCAGCCTACACCCGCCCGACAAGTCGGTCCTTCTCCTCTTGCGGCTCCCCGGAAGGTCTGTGGGCCTTAAAACCCCCACGGGGGGCGCCGGACCCCGGGAGCAGGCACAGAGGTGGGCGGAGGTCAGGAGGCGCACCGGCGGTTCGCCGACGGGCGAGCGGGCGGGCCGCCGGGGAGAGCCTGAGCTCACACCTGGGGACTCCAGGGCGCGCTGGGATCCGCTCCCTCCCCAGTCGCCGCCCCCAGCCGGGCTGGAGGCGCTGTGGGATCCGGGGCCCTCAACCCACGGGAAGAAGGAGCCCAGCGGACGTGCGGCAAGCGCCTTTCCAAATCACCGCCGCATTTGTTTTCAAACCCGCGCGGAAAGTGATGCGGGCCGCCCAGGACCTTCTCATCCGTGGGGCTGGGCAACTCGGGGAGGGCGCAGAGAAGGCTGCAGGGTTCATGAAAGTGGCAGTGCAAAGGATGAGAAAGAAAACAAACAAAGCTGCTTGGCCTCCCCTTTTGTCTTTTGCTTTGCTTGTCCCAAGAAATCAACTTAGCAGCGCCAAATCCCTAGCAGGCTTGTTTTTGTTTGTCTGACTTAAATCAGAGAGCTACACAGACCAACCTGTGCCCGACTGACTGCGGCGAGGCCACTGGCAGTAGAGGGGAAGGTGACCTTCTCACCTTTCTTAACTCCGCGACAGCCTGTCTTTTAGAAAATCCACGCCTCCGTGTGTGTGTGTGTGTGTGTGTGTGTGTGTGTGTGTGTGTGGTGTGTTTCGCTGCTAATTGCGTTTTGCTGCGATGATCTTTCATGACTTGAAAACCAGCAGCTGGGAAAATATTCACGTTTGGGACAGAAAACATTTTTATTTATATCTTTGACATTTAAAATAGCAGAATTAATTTGTCCTGTCTCCATTAGCATTGAGAGAAAGTTTCCGAAATCTACCCACGGGGAAAGGGCGGTAAAAAAAGAAAAGAAAAGAAAAAAGAAAGAAAAAGAAAAGCTAAACCTGGTTTTTCTTATTTCGGATCTGTAATCAATCATGGAAATAGGAGGCAGCAAAAATTGTAAAGATTCGATAGATTAAAATGCAAATGAAAGGTAGAAAAAGAAACATTAACATGGCGATCAAAGATTTAATAACCGTAAATCAAGTTTTTTTCTGTTGCAGCTGCAGTTTGTGTGTGTTTATGTTTTAATCATGTTCGTTCCATAAATAAATAATTTCTGAAACGAGACTAATTTTTCATTATTTTAACTGTGGGCTATAACACTAAATATTAAAAATAGAAAACATACTCGACGCCAGATCCACAACCAAGTAGGAGCAAGACTTGTGTCGATTGGTTAAAACGCAGGGGTTTCATCTGTGTGTTTTGAAATTCAGGGTACTATGCTAAAAAAATTCCATCTCAACTGACAAAGCCCAAAGTTTTATTTTTCCTTTAATATTTTATGTTAACGACGAGATACCATTTGTATTAAATGTATGCGAGGCTGCACATCCATTTCTGCTTGAGCGTTTTCAAAGAATGAACGTGCCAGAATACTTAAATAACACAAAACATATATTATTTCAAAGTGATTTGACGGAGTTCCTGGAAAATAATACTTTTCAGAAAAACCTGCTCTCTGCTGAAATATTAAAAGGTGATTCAACCCAGTTAAGACTTTTTTTTTAGCTTTTTGATTAAAGTTATCTTTCCAAGTGGGAATATTTTAGTCCTTTGTTCTGTTATCACTCAATTTAAGGTTTCGTGTCGAGGTGTCAAATGTTTGGAGCACATTTTTATTTAAGTACCATTTCCTCAACTGGAGTGAAGGCTTTTCATTTTTATCTTTTAATTTAAAACACTATATTGTTAATTTAAAAATGTCCAGAACTTTAAAAGCACCTGAACTGATTCTTTGCTTTCTGCCTGCCCCTCTCTCCCTCCCTTTTTCTGCCCTCCCTCTCCCCTCTCCTCCTTTCTTTCTTCAGGTTGTTACTAACACAGGGAAACTTTTTTATAACACAGGCTTGCCATGTGTAAACTAAGCCCTTTGCTTAACTCTTTGCCCTAACCTATTGAAATGATGAATCAGAGCTGTGTTAATTCTTCTTTCTACCAATTCAGATGATAACCAAATCTGGACTGCAGAATTCCCTTCCAAACCTTTAAGTTAGATGTGAGCTAACTGGATGTCCACTCTTCCCTGGGCCCCCCACCTACCCACCCATTCCAAGCTAGCAACCACAATTTTACTTTGACAGTCCAATAATACATTCAGTTTAAAATTACACTTGGACTTTTCCTCCTTTGTATTTTTTTCATTTACTTCAGTGTAACAAGATGACTTGATTTTCATGGGATTACATGCACTTCATTCAGTGTTACTGGGACATGGCTGCTCCACTAAATACTTGCCTTAATGGACAAATGAGCTTCCTTTCATTTGCTGGAGTTTGTAGGTGATTTTAGACTCAGGGTGAGCAGCTGATTTAGTTATTGTTGTTGTGAGAATCAAACAGGCACAAAAGTCATTTATCTAAACTGAAGAGATATGACTCTGAAAATGGGGAGAAGCAAGGGCAGAATCATGGGGAATTGTTTCAGTTTATAGCTCTTATTAATTAAACAGGCTATGGCTTTATTCGACTCTCTTAGCACCGACCTGGTTAAAAAGCTCCTTGCTACCTTTTTTCTGCTCACCTCCAATTTTTTCATTCATGAGATCCTTTGTTGAGCAGGGTTGCTCTTTCTAGCTTACTTCATTCAGCATTTACAGTGTAAATCTGGTGCGTCTTGTGAGGACCGCACTCCCCCCAGACAGAAAAAGAAGAGGAGAAGGAAGAAATGCTTTTCTCGCGTTCAGTTTTAGCGTTTTGTCTCGTTGAAATGCAAGACAGGTACTTGATTTAGCATTTAAGCAAAAGGTTACACAAACCACGTTTTAGAAAGTGTTGGGACGTCCGACAGGGTCAGCCCCAGATCAGATCATTTTTTGAATGCAGACCTGAAGATAATGAGTACTTGTTGTATTAGAGAGGACAAACAGTGCTTCGGCTTCCTCTGACCCCAGAATGCACGGCTCGCTTTCATTGATCATCCTCCTTTATGAGATAATGCAATTACAAACATCAATAAGGGGCTGCAAGGGGAATCATTATGCGGTGACAGTGATAAATGACGGTGCAGAAATAGCATGCTTTTCCCCCCTAACAATCCCGGAGCCCAGGGGCTCGGGGGCTGAACACAGTCGCCAAGGAAACAGATGACATCCCAAACGGCACCAAAGGGGAAAAAAAAATGAACAGTCTTTCTTTGCCTTTCACTCTTTTCCGTCTTCCAAAGAGTTAGTTTTGGCTCTAGCAGCAGCTGCCACACAGGCGCTTCGTTACTTCAGACATTAAAGACTGGAGCGGGTGGTGGGAGTCCCCTCCCCCTGGCACCCCTGCCCACCCCCCCAAGAGAGCACACAGAGCTGACTGTTCACAGTTTAGGGCTACCTGAAAACGCACGTCTCCCAGATCAACTTGGGGTGGGGGCGGGGGGACGGCGCGGAGAACGGCGTGGATTTACACAGCCTCTGCGCTGTGTTCCCCCCCCCCCCACGCCTTTGTCCAGTGGAAACTGAGTCTGCAGAACAAACTGGCGCCTAGCGGGTCGGCCAGTAAAGGGACGGGTGTGCGCGGCTCGTCTCCATCTCTCCCCTGCCGTGCCAGACTTGCTCGGTGCCAAGCCGAGGGGTGGGAGCGGGCGTCGGCTAGGGGTGTTTGCCGCCGGGGTTGGTTTCTCAGAGATGGAGTTCTCCGTGGGCGCGGGGTTCATCCCTCAGCCAAGGAATCTGGGTCTTTGAACTCCTGAAGTGACACCCCTACCTCCGATTTAAGGGCCTCGAGGAACATCCGCCACCTACCCACCCACCCATGCCCAAAGAGGTGGGTGAAGTAAGCGGGCGCGAACCGGCGCTGCGCGGGACCCGCTGCTGTTGGGGTCTGGAGGGCGGCGGACAGAGTCTCCGCACTCTGTCACTTTAGGAGCAAAAAAGGAGAAAAGTGCTGAGGTGCCTTGCAGGCCTAGGAGGAAAGGCAGATGGGAGGGGAGGAGAAGGGCGAGTCGGAGCACGCCCACCGTTCCCCGAGGTCGCTAACGTAGGGAACTAGGTTCCCGACCCCTGCCGGGCACGCCTTGGCGTGAGGCTGGGGACCCTAGCGCAGTGCGCCCTGCCACACAGCCCCCCAGCCTTAAAAGCGGGCCGGGCGGGCGTGAGGCATGTGATTTGATTCACGGTTTCCCCAATCCGCGAAGTCCCGGGACTCATTTTCCGCCTGGAGATTAAGATCATTGCTCGCGTAATGAACTTAATGCTTTAGGGTAGAGGTGAGTGTGTCGGCGAGTGGGCAGGGGTAGGAATTACCGACCCGATCGATGGGAGACTGGCTTAAAAGTAAATCCTTTCCCTCCAGGGTTTTACCGGCCGATTTCCCGGTCCTGGGTGCAGCTCGCCGGGATGTGAGTAGGTGGAGGTGGACAGGGTAGCAGGCATTGGCGCAGAGGGGGCGGCCCGGAGACGCGGTCAGCCCTGGCCAAGGCCCCCAACGTGTTCCCAAAGGCTCTAACGAGACCCCCAGGGTATCATTTTTAGGGCAAAGACTTTAAAGCTCAAACAGAGGCGAACCGATTGCTCAATGTGTTGTTTGTTTTTCCCTTCAGCTCCGCCTTGGAGAATTTTTCTGTCGGGCTGGCGGCAGAGCGCGTGGAAAGGGGACATCCTCCGCCCAGTCGTCAACCGTCACCCCCGCCCCGTTCGGGTCCTGAGGCCCCCCACCTCTCTCCCTCACTGTTCCTTCTCGAGCCCCAGGATTCCAGGACTGCTGGAGGTGGTGCGTCGCGGCCACCCTGAGTGCCACGGGACACCAGCCAGGCGTGCGCCGCACCACGGGCGAGGGGAGTGAGACCAGGGAAAATGCCCGGCCAGGCGGAGCGCCCCAGACCAGCTTTCTCGCTTGCCACTCGTGTCCAAACGCCTACCCCGGAGCTCCGCGTCATTCAGCTCTGTTTTTCCTGCCCTTCACTGGGACCGATGGCCTGCCGGGATCCGAAGGGAGGGGAAAGTTCGCGCAGCTGTTCAAGTGATCTGGGGGATCTCTGGCCTAAGGCGTCCGGAGGCGGACCAGAGCTCCCCGCGGCCGCTTCCCGCCCCGCCACTCGCGGCCCTCCCGGCCGGCCCGGCCAGGTTGCCAGTTGCCCTCGGGTCCCCCTGCTCAGAGCCACGCCCCCGGAGCCTCCGAGGGCCTGGGGCATCCCGCTAGGCGTGCTAGAGGCCAACACAAAGCACTCCGAGTGTGTTCAAGGGAAAGGGGGCTCGAGCCCTTTTGGAGAGGTCTCCCACACCTTTCTACCCAGACCCGAATCACTCTGGCCAGTCTCCAGAAACAAACCCAACCGCGTGCTAGACTTCCCTTCAGGCAGGGTGAGCAGCCCGCACGTGCTCTGGGCCCTGGGCAGGGTCTGGTCAGCGCACGCACTGGGCCCAGGCCGGACTGTGCGCCCCGGAGCCCTGAGTGGCTGCGCCCCTGCTGGAGCTCCGCGCAGCTGCCCGCGGGATCTTTGCAGGCGCACAGCCTTGCCCGGCTCCGCTTGGCCCGGGGATTCGGCGTCTCCCCAGCTCCAGTCCCCGACCCGCAGACCCGGGGTGGCGCTACACTGGCCTAGAACCCCGCTTGCCGAGTGGCCGGCGCGCCGCCTGGGAGCCGCGCGCGGGAGGGGCGGCGAGCTCCGGCGTTTCCCTTTGCAGAGCCTTGGGACCTGAGGGCCGCGTTTACCGCTAGGCGCCTGGACCCCCGGGTCGCAGCCGGGCTCCGCCGCCGTGGCCCGCCCTCCTCCCCGCCCCGCGGGGCCGAGCGGGAGCCGGAGCCGGAGCGGGAGGCGCCGGGGCCTGGTCCCCCTCAGGCCGGAGCCCCGCGCCTCAGCCACCAGGCCGCCCCTCTCGGCGCTTTCTCCACACACACACCCGGGGCGCCTGTCCCCGGGGCAAGGAGACACCCCGCAGCCTCGGGAGAAAGTCCTAATACCATCCATACAGCTTTAATGCGTTTATAATTCGATAAGTGATTTCAATTTGAAATTGTTAGTAACTAATTTTATGGGTAATTTTTCCACATCAAATATTTAAGCATCAGATTAAGGGAGCCAGTTCCGACGCAGGATAATCAGGGGGTTTTCCCCCCGCGCCCCCCGCGCCTCCGCCTCCTCCCTCCGGTTCCTACCGAGTCATTTTTCCAAATCCCCAAAAGGTGGCAGTCGAAGCTGGCTTTCCTCAGCTCGGGCGGCGCGGCCGGGGCGGGGGAGGGGCGCGCGGCGGGGGAGGGGCGCGGCCGGGCAGGGGGCGCCGTGCGCGCCTCGCCAACTAACGCTTTTCACGCGTTTCTCTCCCAGCGTACACGCCAGAAGCGGTGGCCAATTTCCGGGGAAAGTCCTGGCAAGGAGAGAAAGTCCGGTAACGCGCCTCGCGGCCTCGGGTTAGGAGGTGTGAGATGCGCCGGCCGAGCCCCCCGACTCCCGGCGGGAGAGGAGGAGACGGACCGGCCGGCTGGCTATTTCCTCGTTATTTTACCCCTACAGATAAATCCTATGTCACGAAGCCACTTGTTTTCCTCGAGGACGAGGCTGTGCAAATTACATAATGGAAGGGGAAGGCAGGGGTGGGGGCAGCCGGCAGCGGGGCGGAGGGGAGACCCGGGCGATCCGCCGATGAATTGCAGAGCGTTTGCCAAAACTTTTTTTTTCCCCCTTTCCCCTGCTGCTGCTGCGGCTGCCTTTGCTGCTGCCTTTGCTTTGAATGTGGGTAACTAGGAAACAGCAAGCCGTCTGAGAAGACGGAATTTCCAACGTGTAAAATGTTCTTAACGGAACCATTGAGCGAGTGCAATAAGGCGTGAGGGGGAACTAATCTTCCCATTTAAATGTTTGTGGCAATTTTATCTAAATGAATTTTAATGCTAAACGAGGGTAATTCCCCATTTGTAGCGCGTTTACTTCTCTTTCCTGTGCTTCTAAAGCAGTCGAACATCAAGCAATGAACAATAACAATAAAAATACTGTCGAGGCATATTATTCACTTTGAATGTGTTATAATTGTGGCTGATTAAATATGATAGGCTAAATTTTTTTTCATTTTTTAAAAAAAATCACTTAAATCATCCTAAAAAGTGGTCTGCTTCAGCCAGCGCCCCCTCCCTTCTCCAAATAAAAATAAAAAGCAGGTACAATCGAGTTCCCTTGTTTAGAGGAGGGCGTTTTGTTTTTGCCTTTTAAGAAACATCAAATACACTCTCAGCACCTCTATTATTTCCCTCCTTCGGATTAGTGTCCTCCATAACCTCGGAGCTGGCTCTGAAATTTACAAGAGGAAAAGCTGAAATTACGGGGGGGGGGGGGCGGTCCGAGCCGGGGAAGAAAGGAGCCGCGGCGAGCAAGGCTCTTGCACGCGGCAGGATGGGGTCCGCCCGGAAGCAACAGTTTCGGGGTGCCCCCAAGTCTGGGCATTCCTGATTACCATCCTTTACAGTCTACAGTCTCCCTGTTCCCTAACGCCCCTCCACTTGTGTCCTCCCCCGCCCCTAGCGCCTGCCTGCCTTCTCTCTCTCTCTCCCTCTCTCTCTCTCTCTTAATCTCTCCCCCTCGCGCTCCCCCCCCCAACTCTCCCCACTGCCTCCAGTCTTTCCCTCCCCCACTCAGTCAGAGCCTTCTTTAAAAATAAAGGCTTAAAATATAACCAACTCACCCGGGCACACAGAGAGGAGGTGGGACGAGGGAACGGTTAGTTTATAAAGTTTATTATTATTTTTTAAAAGTAAATAAATGGCCGTTAACTGCTAGTAACCACCAATCAAAAAAGAATGAGTTCACTGATGTAGGCTCTTTATGTGGCCGAAGAATTGCCACAGAGTCAAAACGGGAAATGTAAGCAGTGCCACCTTTGGGGCGGGGTGGCAGGGGTTGGGGGGGCCTCCGGGGATGGCTGTGGTCTCCTGAGCCCCACTCTGTGCGCAGCCACGTGTTTAGAAACCAGGCCCCATACACAAAAGGTGAGAGTGCGAACTGCCGCTCCAGCAGGTGAGTGGGTCAATCACATGCCACCTAGTAAAGCCACCCCACAGCTGGTTTCTCTTTGCAAATAGAAAATAGAATTGCTCAGGGCGGGTTTATAGGGTGACATGGGCCTGAAATGTCAGACTGGAGTTGAAGGCAATCTCTCCAGACCCTTCCATCCTTTGTTTACAATTTTATCGCTTCTAAAAGGTGTACTTTAAAAAAAAAAAAAAGACGAATTTGCCTTAATTAAAATAGCTGTGTATTTTCCTTCGCTTTGGGAAGCACTTTTTATAGCAGCAATTATATTTAGATAAAATTATAAGCTATTCCTGCTTAAACATGTTATTTTGTACCATTTAGCTGGCTGACATGCAGAAATTTTGTACAGCTGTTCTGGAAAATTGGTTAATAGCCAGTTTTAGCCAATGAGAACATGAGCATATTTATAAAAATTAGATTTTGAAGTCTGGTCTCTTCAATTCACATAGTTAATTTCCTAATAGACATACACTGCTTATGCAAAGGAACATCCTTAGGAAAAGACTGCACCCAGAGCTTGGCCCTGCCAGCGTGTGCAGGAGCAGTTCACTGAGAGTGGATGAGTGATTCTGTGGCTCGCCATCCAAGTGCAGTTCCAGCCATGCCTTTAGGCCTCAAAGTTGCTGATATTGGGAGTTCATTAAGCCAGCTTCACGAAATCAGGACTTGTTATTAAATTATTTTGTTTGTGGCTAAGATGCCCAAGTACACAAGTACACTCTGAGGGAGCTGCAATTAATGTTGTTATTTACTGCACTCTTCATTAAAAATTGGGGGGGCAGTAAACACATTTTTCAAGCAGTGGAGTCAGCATGACAAAAATAATCTTGTTTTTATTTTAGATTCAGATTTCATTACTGCACTCAAAGACTACAACTGGGCTTGGCGTTATTATACAATCCAAACTGTTTCCATCAGAAACGCTGAGAGTGTGCGAGGATTGTTATTCATAATTAGCTCCTTGGTTTCTCAATAGAAAAAGGCTATCAACAAGCATTTTTTTTATCCACAACAAAAAAGTATAATTAGCTTATCCCACTTAGTAAATCTTGTATGCATGCCAACTCATACCAAACTGCTACTTTTACAAAAAAAAAATTGCAATAATACAGTTCATTTTTCCAGTCCTTTTTGCACAAAATTTATTTACAATGTCTACATAAATGCTCCAAGGTGGGACTATGGAAAAATACACACATGACCGATGCTTTGCTCAGAAATAAAGTCAACATATTAAAAATAAATCTTCAGTCTATGATTTTGAGCTGCATAAAACAGGAAGTGATGTATAAGGTGGTGGTTGCCGTTGCATGGGGACAATGATGCTTGATGTGACAATTAGGCTTCTAAACACACGGCCTTTTGGTTTCCATGCCTCCTCCTACCAGTCTCCTTAAGACACTGCCTGCGACAGCTGATTAATCATTGTTGATGACTGCAGGTTTTCCCATCCTTCCCGATTTACATCTGTTCAGGCCAATTCAAATATGGTGAGTAAATGAATTAGACATGCAAATTCAAGCCCCAGGCTAGCGAGAGGGAGAGAGAAGAAAACAGAGAGAGAGATAGAGAGAGAAAGAAAGAGAGAGAGCGCATGGCTGAAATCCTTGGCGAGAAGAAAGATCTTCTGCCTGATAGTTATTTTAATGCTCTAAAAATCCTGCACATCAGACCGTTCCTGTCCCTTGCAGGATGACTGTAAGGCTTTTTAATGTAAGGAGGCTTCTGGAGGAAGTGAAGAGCTATGGAAACAACACACATAGTGTGGAAAAATTTCACATTTTTTTTAAAAAATCTATAAGAAACAACGTAATATGGATAACAGTATAATAGCATTTACAATATTTCACTCTTTGTTCTCTTAATGTCTTATATAGTAATTCAGCATGTCCCCAGATTGACTTCGGTTGGTATTTCCTGCTTTTTAAGAGTCCCTATGAAGAATTAGGGATGCTCCTTGGTCCAAAGAAGATGCCAAGAATGGAACTCCACAGTCATTGCAGAAAAAAGCATGATTTGCAATCAGTCACCATTGCAGACAATGCATATTCCCTTAAGCTACTGAGCATGAATGTCCATGACTTGTCCACTCATTGTTGGGTCTCCTGTATTAAGAACCGTGGGGCTTGTTGCTGACATTGGCATTCCAGGGTGGGACGGTCCTCCATGCATCATCACTGTTGGGTGGTGAGGGTGTCCAGGAATGTACGTATGCATGGGGGGCCCATGACGCAGCTGAGCAGGATGGGGGGGCATCTGGGGTTGGGTATAACTTGGCTGTCCCATACTCACACCCATTGGACCCCCCCGGGCTACATACTCCCCTGGCATACTTTGCAGCCCTGCAGAAATTCAAAAGAAAGAAACAAAAAGAAAATATTATGAAAAATCAGTAGTGTTGGTTCCAGCTATGGAAATCCTATGCAAGCCAGGGAACATTGTGATGAAGGGAACATGGTTTTGTCAAACATTCTTTTGATTCACATGGAAAATAAAGTGAGAAACATCCTGGCAAAGTTAACTTTTTTTTTTTTTTTTTTTTTTTTTGCTACTATCTTCCCTTCATAGGCATTGTTGCCACATCTGCCCACTGAGAACTTGGTGATTTTTGAAAAATGTCACTGGTGTTTGAGGTCTACTCTGTGGAACCACTTCAGCCTCCTGAATGATTCTTTACCAAGAGAACACTGACGCTGGTCCCCAGACGTCCCTCTTGAGAATGAATTAGGCAGACTCACTAAGGATTACTTAGCAAAACCTATACTTAAAAGAAAAAAATCAAAACAGTTATCAGTAAATTCCTTCCACATGGTTTCTTAGAGCTGAGGGAAAAGAAACCCTTCACAAAACCCTGTCCACCTTACAACGATCTTGAGAACAATGAGAAAAATTGGACCTAAAACAATGCCCCTCCTGCTTGTAGGGGCCTCTTGTCTTCTGCATGGATTGCTATAGTTGATGGAAACTGACAGGTGTATTGTTTCTGAGAGCT